>NC_012876.2:21511552-21785623 GCF_000003195.3 Sorghum bicolor | reverse complement strand
ATGTGAGTTATCTCAGGACTTTCCAGGTTGATATTGAAAGTTTTCCTGCAGGGGTTAGTCCAATAAAATATCCAATATCTACTATAGCATACTATCGGCTCAAAGATCAACCTAGACACCATGTCTAATTTGATTTATGAGAGCATTGATAGAGATATACTCAAGTGGAGATGAAGTAGTGTGATTAGTATTTAACAAATTGAGCATGTCTCAAAGGTAGGGACAACCAACATAGCAACATGGCAAAGGATGTTTTTATGTGAAGTACTCCCCCAAGCTTGAATTTTGCAAAATTCGAGTTTGGATGAATTTAATTCAATGTTGCATGATGATTGGTTGGACATACCTTGTGCTTGTCATTCATCCGATCTTCTTGCTCCAATCCTGGAAAGGTTAGTGACAAGAATACCCGAAGGAATATTTTTACAATTATCCTTATATGCTCAACACACAAGGTAACGTTGCAAATAATTAAAAGCTCATGTTACAATCTGATCAGTGCTTACTTTAGGACACTAAGCTTGTCCTTGGGAAACCATCAATTTATGTCAGCGAAGTGGTTTCCCCTCCAACGCTGACCTATATCAAGATCAACTCAACGAGATGTGCAATATTTAATATAGACATATGCATCGACAACTGCCCTTTTAAAGTTTTTATAAATAGAAAGGAAGTGAGGGTTGGAGATCTCGAATGTGGTGATGTTGGAGAGACCAATGGATTGTGAAGATGTTGCATATGAGCATGGAGTAAATGAAGTGGCTATGAAATAAATTCCATGCTCATTAATGCTTAGAGTGAAATCCATGCGGTATGGTGAAAATGGTAAGGTGAGTGTGGTAAAAAGGAAAAAGAAAAGGATACACGGACGACTTGGTTTGAAACTAGCACAGCTATCGTTCCCCAGCAACGGCGCCAGAAAGCTTGTTGGGAAATTTAAACGCAAACAGAAAAATCCGAAGCGCACGGATACCGATGTAGCCTTCACCCGGGAGTATTCCAGAGTATCGATTTCCACAGGGAACGTGAGTGTACTAATTAAGATCCAAGATCGCCCAAGGATAACTATATGATTATTTTTGGTGGGAAGAGAGGAAGTTTCCTGAGAGTTCTCTAGTTGATCTAAGAATCAAGAATTACTTCAAGATTATCTATATCGGGACATCAGAACACTAACCACAGAAAGAGATGAGAAGGGGGCTAGGAAGCTCCGACTACGGTCCTACAAACACCGATCCGAACGAGGTGGAATACGTCGACCGTTAGGGCTGTCACTACCCTAAGGCTACCACAACAATCCGCAGGATTGGGTGCAATTCCAGGTAATTGCAAGATTAAACACCACGTCTAATCTATTAATTACTACTCTAATGTTTCAAAGATTAGAGCACTTGATGCAAGCGGGAATCCAATAAATAACTTGAATGTAAATAAAAGTAATTAGAGAACTCAGGAGTTATGAATTGAAGAACCTGGAGAACGATGAAGAACGAACCAGATGCTGCAAAAGTACAATGTTGCGGAAGATCTGACAGATCCGGCTCGTCCTCCGCTCTCCTCTTCTCTCTCCCTATTTTCTAGATTACAACTAGAACTAACTAGAACTAGAACTAGAGGAACTAGAACTAGAACTAGATGAACTAGAACTAGATCTAGATGAACTAGAGGTAGAACTAGAAGAACTAGAGGGTTCCTCTCTACTTGGATGAAGAATTGAAACCCTAGCTTTGATTCTGTCGAAGAGGTATGATCTCCAGGGGACAGGGGCCTTGCTTATATAGTCTTTTCAGATGAATCTGGGCCCTCGGATCAAACCGACATTAATCGCACGGTTTTCCTTGATCCTTTAGGTCGGTGGAGCATAATCCGCGAAACGTGTCCTGATTGGGCACTGTAGCTGGGCGGGCACCCAAGGGGGAGGGCGGGCGCCCTACCCTCGGGCCCGATCGGCCTCCCGTTCGTTCCCGTGGCTTCTGGAGTCTTCTAGATGGCAGAAAATTGCACGGCACGTTAATATCTCTATGTAAACCCGACGTGTGGGCCTTTCTTCCATATTTCCTGATAACCCCCTACAGAAATAGACAAACACCAAAACTTGTGGAATTCTGTCAGATAATACCCTAAGTCTAGGTGTTGGTTGCATTTGGATCCTTTTCCATGATTAGTTGATGGTTAAATATGAGCATTAAGGACCGTCAACAGATACACGGACGACTTGGTTCGAAACAAGCACAGCTACCGTTCCTCGGCAACGGCGCCAGAAAGCTTGTTGGGTATTTTAAACGCAAACAGAAAAATCCGCAAGCGCACGGATACCGATGTAGCTTTCACCCGGGAGTATTCCAGAGTATCGATTTTCCACAGGGAACGTGAGTGTACTAATTAAGATCCAAGATAGCCCAAGGATAACTATATAATTATTTTTGGTGGGAAGAGAGGAAGTTTCCTGAGAGTTCTCTAATTGATCTAAGAATCAAGAATTACTTCAAAGATTATTTATATCGGGACATCAGAGCACTAACCACAGAAAGAGATGAGATGGGGGCTAGGAAGGTCTGACTATGGTCTTACAAACACCGATCCGAACGAGGTGGAATACGTCGACCGTTAGGGCTGTCACTACCCTAGGGCTACCACAACAATCCGCAGGATTGGGTGCAATTCCAGGTAATTGCAAGACTAAACACCACGTCTAATCTATTAATTACTACTCTAATGTTGCAAAGATTAGAGCACTTGATGCAAGCGGGAATCCAATAAATAACTTGAATGTAAATAAAAGTAATTAAAGAACTCAGGATTACGAATTGAAGAACCTGGAGAACGATGAAGAACGAACCAATTGGTGCAAAAGTACAATGTTGAGGAAGATCCGACAGATCCGGCTCCTCCTCCTCCGCTCTCCTCTTCTCTCTCCCTATTTTCTAGATTACAACTATAACTAACTAGAACTAGAACTAGAGGGACTAGAACTAGAACTAGATGAAGTATAACTAGATCTAGATGAACTAGAGGTAAAACTAGAAGAACTAGAGGGATCCTCTCTACTTGGATGAAGACTTGAAACCCCAACTTTGATTCTGTAGAAGAGGTATGATCTCCAGGGGCCAGGGGGTCTGGTTTTATAGTCCCTTCAAGTGAATCTGGGCCGTCGGATCAAACCGACATTGATCGCACGGTTTTCCTTGATCCTTTAGGTCGGTGGAGCATAATCCGCGAAACGTGTCCTGATTGGGCACTGTAGCTGGGCGGGCGCCCAGGAGAGTTGGGCGGGTGCCCTACCTCCGAGCCCGATTTCCTTCCCGTTCGTTCCCGTGGCTTCTGGAGTCTTCTAGATGATAGAAAATTGCGCGACACGTTAATATCTCTATGTAAACCTGATGTGTGGGCCTTTCTTTCATATTTCCTGATAACCCCCTGTAGAAATAGACAAACACCAAAACTCGTGGAATTCTGTCAGATAAAACCCTAAGTCTAGGTGTTGGTTGCATTTGGATCCTTTTCCATGATTAGTTGATGGTTAAATGTGAGCATTAAGGACCGTCAACAAGCTCCCCCAAGCTTAACCTTTGCTCGTCAATGAGCAAAACTAAAATCAGCAAGAAAACAGGGGTTACTTTTATGCCTCTTACTATAGGGTTTTTAAGGTCTTAAGTGATTGAAAAACAGAACGATCCAGTCAAGCACTATGTTTCAAGTTCTTTTGTCTTACCTTTGCTCTGGAGTTTTTTTTATAAGTCTGCAAAATAAAACCGAGGCATTTGCCTTCTTCTCGAAAGATATATATAAGTAGAGCTTTAAAAGTTTTAGCATACTTACTTTGCATTTTGCTATGTCAACGCTCGGAGTAAGGGAGAGGAATGTCATAGTCCTAGATCAAGACCTTTGACCTTTTTGAGAAGTTTGTCATCTCTTACTGGCATATTGCTTATTAGAGGGACCATGGGCTATCATTTTTTTTTCATTTTTTTCTTTTTTTCTCTCTTTTTTTTTCAAGTGGGCAGCAAGTACCCCTAATTTTACTGTCGGACACATGTCCATTTTTTCCACTCAGGAGGGTATCTTTGTACCCCTAATTCTACTACGGACACTTGTCCATTTTTACCTCTCGTCTCACTCTCTTTTTTTTTCGAGTCACATTTTTGCATAGTCCCATGCCTCTAACGCAATGATACTTCGGAAGAGTGAATCTTTTATATTTTTAAAACAAAAAGATCTTGATCTTGGGAGCATGTTAATTCTCTCAACCAAAACTACAAGAATTAACAATGGCTTGAACAAAGCAAGTGCCCATAGTTTTAATATTTATATCTTATAAGACTCTAGGTATTATGATCTCATATATTTTTTTATGAATTTTTAGATTTTCAAAAGATAAAATCTCCAGAACTCTAGCAAAACTTGGAACAAGTTAAATAGTAGCTCAGACCTTCTCATATCATGTTTGTCAATTACCTAGACTTGAATCAAACTTTTTTTATTTTTATTTAAAACTTAGGTTTACACAAAACTATTGTATATTACTCAAAAGAAAAACTTTGTTTGGTTTCATGGTTATGCATTTTTATTTATTTATTTATTTCCGAATACTAGAAAATAAAACCAAAGGAAGAAAAGTAATACTTATCTTGATACACGTGGGGGTGCCTCCCCCAAGCTGGATGTTGACATAGTCGTTCACTCTGGTGGCCTGCATGTTCGGTCTCACTCTTCTTAAGCCTCAAAATCCTGCACAACCCAAATAGACAACATGTTAAGGGTTAGGTAATTGCCTAGAGCTTATGAGAGCTTAATGTGAGAATTCTATGAACTCAATCACATCAAGTTCCTCTACCAGGTTGTTTTGTGGCTCGAGATAGATTTTCAAGCGTTGACCATTTACCTTAAAAGTGTTACCTATGTCGTCTTGGATGGTAATGGCTCCATGAGTTGAAGTGTCAATAACCTTGTATGGTCCATCCCACTTACTTCGTAGCTTACCATGCCCAAAGAGCTTAACTCTTGAATTGAATAGTAGAACCTTATCTCCAGGCTTAAACTCCTTGTGCTTGATTCTCTTATCATGCCATCCTTTTGTTCTTTCTTTATAGATCCTTGAATTGTGGTAGGCTTTCTCTCTCCATTCTTCTAGCTCAGATAGTTGCATGAGACGATTCTCGCTAGCAAGGTGGTGATCCATGTTCCATTTCTTGAGTGCCCAATGAGCCTTAAACTCTACCTCCACAGGCAAATGACAAGTTTTTCCATATACAAGTTGATAAGGTGACATGCCTATGGGTGTTTTGAATGCAGTTCTATATGCCCAAAGTGCATCAGGAAGTTTGTCCTTCCACCCCTTACCCATCTCATCTACGGTCTTCTGTAAAATATTTTTGATTTGTTTGTTAGCTGTTTCGGCTTGACCGCTAGTCTGAGGATGGTATGGTGTTGCGACGTTGTGTCGAACTCCATGATCGGCTAGGTACTTCAGGAAGATTTTATCGATGAAGTGGGAACCTCCATCGCTTATAACTATCCGGGGTATACCAAAGCGAGGAAAGATTACTTCATGGAACATTCTCTTGGCATGTTTTGAATCAGCTGATCGACAAGGTAGGGCTTCTACCCATTTGGACACATAGTCCACAGCTACTAAGATATACTCGTAATTCCCGGACATAGGGAATGGCCCCATGAAATCAATGCCCCAAACATCGAAAAGTTCTACTTGAAGATTATTTGTGAGAGGCATTTCATTTCGTGAGTTAATATTCCCATGTTTTTGACACCGGTGGCATCTCATGGAAAAGGATCTAAATGGAACCAACACCTAGACTTAGGGTTTTATCTGACAGAATTCCACGAGTTTTGGTGTTTGTCTATTTCTGCAGGGGGTTATCAGGAAATAAGGAAGAAAGGCCCACACGTCGGGTTTACATAGAGATATTAACGTGCCGTGCAATTTTCTACCATCTAGAAGACTCCAGAAGCCACGGGAACGAACGGGAGGCCGATCGGGCCCGGGGGCAGGGCGCCCGCCCAAGTCCCTTGGGTGCCTGAAAGGTCCTTGTTTGGTTTTGGTAATTGAGTGACAACTTGGGTGGACTAATAGTGTTTATGTGAGATACACAGGAGATTAGTCCATAGGTGATTATATGATGATGGAGGAGCTCATTGCACATGAGACATGACATGGAGTCATGGGACCAAGGTGGAGAAGATCAAGATGAGGCTTGGCTTGATGGACCGGTTGCAAGAGTGAAGGGCAAGTCGGAGGCTTTGAAGCGAGGGACCGCGTGTGACGGTGAAGCTTGAGCAAGACTTGGCGCCGATGGACCGAGGCAATGGTGAAGAGCAAGTGAGGTCAAGATCGATGAACCAATACGGTCACGTGATGATATGAAGTGGATCATATCATTTGGTGATTGGTCGGTGCATGTGTTGCATCAACATCGGAGGAGATGGAATGGAATGCGCAAGGCAAAGGTATAACCTAGGGCATTTCCATTTCACCGGTCATAGGTGTGTAGAGAAGTTTATGACCGGATTTAGGATAGATGGCCGTACTATCAAGAGGGGCAAACTTGTTTGCATATCGGTCATCTAATGCCACTTGAGCGATCTAACTTTGCATACGTGTTAGGATCGAGTGGCGTGGCAAGTTTGAGAGGCTAACTCCTTTGGGAAAATGTTTATGAAAAGCTTGCGAGGCGGCATTCGGCGCTTTTGAGAAAATTAAGTGCATATTTTCTATTGCGCCGGTGGGAAATTTGGAGAAGTCGCGGGAGTGTTTCTTAGTAGGAAACACTCACCGGACGCTCTGTGCGGAGGCACCGGACGCTGGCCTTTATCGTCCGGTGTGCTGTCGGGTGCAGCAGAGTGCACCGGACGCACCGGAGAGAGTCCGTGCTCAGCGTCCGGTGTGCGGGCCATTTGGCGACCCTCTCTTCGCATGAGTCCTATGAGCACGGGACGCTCAGGGTGCGTCCAGTGGCTTGCGTCCGGAGACCGTGCGAGTTTGCGGAGCTCTCTGCGCACGGGTCCGGTGTGCACCGGACGCGTCCGGTGTGATGCAGTAGAGCGTCCGGTGGTGCTGTGCAGGCGCGCGTGCGCAGTAGCCGTTGGCGGCAACGGTCGAGTTCAAACGGCTAGTGACACGTGGCCGACGCCTGAGCATCGGACACTGGGAGTTGAGCGTCCGGTGGCTCCCTGTGAGCGTCCGGTGCCCACGTGTTTTGCCCAGTGAAGGGGCAACGGCTAGTTTAGCCCTTGGGGCTATAAATAGAAGTGGTGGCCGGCCTTGGCCGGTGCTGAGCACCCTTGGGACTTAGTGTCCATGCTTGGGGAGTGCTAGTGAAGCCTCTAACTCACATATACTTGATAGTGATCATTCGATTGTGTGAGTGAGCGATTCTAGTGCGTTGCATTGAGAGACTGCATCGAGTGGCACTAGGTGTTCGTGTTGCAAGCCGATGGTGCTTGTTACTCTTGGAGGTTGCCACCTCCTAGATGGCTTGGTGGCTTGTGACTCCGTCGAAGCACACAAGGAGATTGTGCGGTGCTCCGGAGAAGAGATTGTGAGGGGTACGGTGCTCACCCCGCGGGGATCGCGAAGAGCAACTCTAGTTGAGCGAGACGTGAAGAGCAACAAGTGGTCCGGCCGGGTCAAGTGCTAGAGCTTGTGGTAAGCACTCCACGTGGGAGAGTGTGACTTGCGGGTCACCACTAGCAAGAGGACCGGCGGCAACCTTGGAGCTTGTCTCAACGGGGACGTAGCTTGGTGACAACCAAGTGAACCTCGGGAGAAAATCATCGTGTCAACATTGTTCTTCCCCTTGGTTTGCAAGTCCCTAACACAAGCTTGTTCTTACATTCATATACTTGTGCTTGTGTAGTTGCTCTTGTAATTAGTTAGCTTGTGTAGCTTGCTAGTTACCTTCTTGCTTGTGTAGCTAGAAGTAGTTCCCTTGCGTGACTTTTTTGGTTTGTGTAACCTTGCTAGTCACATTGCTTAGTTTGTGTAGCTAAGTAAGTTGCGCTCTCTAATTTGGCATTAGTTGCCTTGTTATTGAGCTTGCTAGTGAGCTTAGGCTTTGTGCGCTTTGCCTCACTAGTTTGTGTAGGAGATCCCCCGTTTTGCAAAGTACTTGTTGCATAGGTTTGTGTGACCTTGCTCCTAGAATTGATTAGGTGAGCTCTTGCTAAGGTAGCACCTTGCTTGCTTGTTTAGGATCTTTTCAAGGTGCTAGAGAACTTAGATAGAGGGGTGTAGTCTTGGCTAGACTGATAGATCTAATTCCGCATTTGTTTTCGGTTAGCCGACGCGATAAGTTTTAGAAAGGACTATTCACCCCCCTCTAGTCCGCCATCTCGACCCTTCAAGTGGTATCAGAGCTAGGTCTCTCATTTGTGGTCTTCACCGACCCGAGAGGATTGCGGCTTATGGGCTAGATGTTGAGTGTCCACACATTTTTGATGGTACAAACTTTGCACTTTGGAAAAATCACATGCTTGATCATTTTCGTGCAAAGGGACCTAAATTTTGGTGGATTGTCACTAATGGTCTCACACACAACTTGGACCATAAGAATCTCACCAAAGCTCAAAAGGTTCTCTTTGAACTTGATTGTGAAGCTTATTGTTATCTAATGAAATCCTTGAGCTTTGAGTTGTTTGATAGGATAAACTCCAAAGGAACCGCATATGAAATGTGGGAGTCTATCAAACACACCTTCGGTGATTCTTCCACATGGGATGATGGCAAGTTCAAAAAGGAGGAACCAAAGGTGGAGATACATGAGGATGTTGAGCATAACCACAACAAGGTGGTTGTGGAGGATTGCTCCACCTCATGGTCAAGTGAAGATGAAGATGATGGCTATGAGAGTGATGCTTCTACAAGCTCATCCACTTCATCACATTCCTCCATGTCTCATGGCGACGGCAAGGTATCTATTGGAGGTGTGATTGTTGATTGTGATGATCCAAATTTTGAGCTTGTATGTAGACTCACCAAAGCTTTAAGAAATGAGATTGCTAAAACAAGTAAATTGAAAAATGAAAACTCATTTCCAAAAACCACATGTGAACAACAGAATCATCTACTTTATGTTACTACTTGTTCACATGAGGAGCTAAAATTGGTTCATGAGGAACTTTGTGTTACTCATGATAACTTGGTAAAAGATCATGCTTTTCTCACTAAGAAGATTTCTAATGAAGAAATTAAAACTAGTGAGAGCTCATCATTTGGATCAAATGATCAATCACATATTGTTACTAACCCTTGTGATGTAGGCAAGAAGCATGTATCCACCTCTTGTGATGATTTATTATCTATGCCATGTTCTTCACAATTAGATGCTTGTTCTACTTCTATGTCTTGTGAGACTAACCTTTTGAAGGAGAACAATAAGCTCAAAAGTGAAGTGAAGAATTTGAGCAACAAGTTGGAGAGGTGCTACAACTCAAAAGTCACCTTTGAGCATATATTGAAGACTCAAAGAAATTATGGTAACAAATGTGGCCTTGGCTTCAAGAAGAAGATGACAAAGGGCAAAAGAAAGCAAGAAAAGAGGAAGCTTTCTCATTTCATGTGCTATCGGTGCCATGAAGTGGGACATCTTGCAAGTGGTTGCCCAAACATTGAGAAGCTCAAGAAGATGAAGGAAGAAGAGAGGCTAAAGCATGTCAAGGGCTTCAAGTGCCGCACTTGGGGTCATCTCACCTCAATGTGCCCAACCAAGCAATTGGTGAAGCAACAAGAAGAGCCTCAACCTAAGCCACAAGTTGAGCAATAAAAGGAGCCCCAAGCTCAAGTCAAGTTCAACCATCACGATGACTTGATGATGATGAAGAAGAAAACAAGAAGGGGTGGAAGAGCAAGGCATCCAATGCAAATCCAAGATGCCAAGATGATGAGCAAGAATGATGGACACTTTGCCTCGAAGTGTCCTACCAAGCTTGAGAAGAAGGCTCAAGCAACCCTCAAGAGGCAAGGCAATAAGAAGCAACACATGAGCAAGGAAGAAAAGGCTCAATCAAAGAGAAGTTGCTACTTATGCCGGGAAAGGGGACACATGGCTCATTCATGTCCCCTAGGTAATAATTCTAGGCCTTTTTCATTTGACAATCATAATATGCTTAAAAAGGATGGTGATGGTACCTCTATGGTTACTATTGCAAAACATCCCGCTACTCATACTAAGGCATCGCCTAAGTATGTTGCACCTAACTTGAGAGGACCCAAACTAGTTTGGGTACCATCAAAAAGTGGATGATTGTGTGTAGGTACCATCGGCATTGGAGACTTGATTCAATTGATCTTATATTATTCATCATATGATTGAGTGAATTATTGAAGCCTAGTGCACATCCAAACCCAATGCCATGACAAGATAGTGAAGTCCAAGTGCTACAACATACAAGTGCAAATATTCAAGTTGTGGTGATTTATTGGATTATTTGATGGCTTGCAAATACATGAGTTGAAGCTTGCAAATTAGATGATCATAAGCTAACCATGGTATATCTTTGTTGATCACATTCATTTGGGTGCATATGAGTTGATTGAATTGGATAAATATGCAATGTTGCTTGCTATAAGATGATTGAATGGATTAAATGCTTAGTAATCAAGTTTGGATTGATTTGAGTTGGATAAGTTCATAAGATGACTTTTACTGAGTGGATTGAATGGATATATGTCTTGTGAAAGTATTCAATCAAGTTGATTTCAAGTTTGATTCAATTTGAACAAATATAGCTCAATTGCTTGAAATCTGTCCAACATTGAGAATCTGAGCTAGCTGAGATCAAGTCTGCTTTTGAGTGAACAAAACTATTTGGAATGGCTTGAAATTTGGTATGCATGCTGTGCAATTATCATACAAGATGCTGTAAAAATCTCATGAGAATTGGATGAGGGATACTTCGGTTTTGGAGTGGATCTTATCAGCTATAGTGCAGCAGTTTTCAGCATGTAACAGTGGTGGAAGAATTGAAATCTGGTAGCAATCTAGAAGTCAAATGAAGCTCAAATTTCTACAGCTGCTAGATGACTCAGTAAATCACATCTCCACCAAATTTCGTGGCATTTGGATCTGTACATTGTGAGATATGGATATTTCTTTAAAGGGTACATAATCTGTCAGAAAAGTGACAAATATTGGATTGATCTAGAGTCACTTAAATTGAAAGGTCCTCAAGTTGGAAACATGATTATAAGTATTTGAGGCACCTAAGTTTGGTTTTGAATTGATCTAGAAGCATGACAAGTAATGAGTACAAGGTCATTTGATTGTGGAATGTACTTGGTGTACACTTTTAGTACTCAAAACCGAAGATCAAGATCAAAATCAAGATGAAGATGAAGTTTAAGTTCTAGTGGCTATTGGAAATCATTTGGTACAAAGAAAAGGACTTAAAGAAGGATTCATGGTTACTCATCATATTAAGTCCATCACTTGATTCAATCAATCAAAGTAATTCAAGTAAGTATCAAGGATGGTTCTTTAGAGAGAGGTCACTTCTCCCTAAGTGAGGGGCGTGCCGCCCGAGGAGTGGGTAATCCAAGTGTGGTGCTTGGAAGGCTAACATGGAAGTGATGATCTAAAGGACATTTGAGATGCTTAGTTGAAGCAATCAAAAGGATTGATCAAGAGAGCAAGCAACACCCAAAAGAGAGCTAGTCATGATGTTCAAGTGATATTCTTATTAGTTCTCTCATGCAAGCAATGGTCAAAAGAAAAAGCAAGCCATCCACAACAAGATAGTGCACTTGATCAATAAGTGGTTCTCATTTCACATGGGTGAAGATTTGATCTATCAATTGGTATTTATAATTGGTCTTCACCAAGCTTATAGTTGGACTTCACATTGCTATTTGGAGCTAAATTGGAGTCTTATTGACTATCCTCTACTCCAAGATAGCAAAGGTACCATTGTAATGTGCATGATCATTTCATCCCTTACTAGTATGCGGTTAGTGCATATAGTACATGCTCAATAGGATCATGCATAACAAATGAAAAGTTTTCAATTCATAACCTACCACTATTGCTTGAATGATTAGTTGATCTAGTGGTATGTATATGAGTTTATTCGTGAGCTAGTAAACCCAAGTACTTGATCTATTTTGGTTTGTTAACAAGTGACAAGTACAACATTGGCAAGATAACCCTTAATGAGAGGTGTGAAGAAGCTTGTCATTGGTTCAAACCGGACTTGGAAGCTTAGGCAAATCAACCTAGTTCAAGTCAACAATTAGAAGCTCATGAAGATTAGAGTACAAGAACAAGACAACAATGCAAATGGATATCTAAATTCAAATGTTTCTTCAATTGGTATCAAACAATTGGTACTCGTGATAGCAAATGTTCAAGAAAGGAAACAAGTGGTTCCATACTAGAAGACATTCAATTGGAAGAAGATTTCTATATGGTATCGGACAAGATCTTTCAAATGATATGACATTTATACATATGGTGTCTATCATACAAGAAGGTGGTTCCACAAGTGATCCTCAACTTTAAGTGATCATCAAGTGAAGAAAGTTCCCTCACCAACAAGATTGACAAGTGAATGACCCATGCTATGACATAGGGGAGTTGCCCCACCAAATGGTATCAAGGTCAAAGATCCTATGTGGTATCTCAAGAGCAATTCAAGTAATGTCATTCCAACACATGGTGATGTCCATCAAAAATACAAGATTCAAGCCTCAACCATCTATCCCAATGCAATCCTTTGTCACAATAAGATAAACATTCTTTCAATTGGTATGAAGTGATTTAATTTGTATCACATACCTTTTATGGAAATTGGTGACAAAGGGGGAGAAGTTGGAACAAAGATATGATCATGGGATAAGTTGGACAACAAAAGATATGTTTCAAAGGGGAGAGATCAAAGATGGACATGGAAAAGGGAGCAACATTAAAAGAAAAGATCAAGAAGGATCAAAATTCTTGAACATGAGAAGCACACAAGTAGGGGGAGCAAGCTCATGAACATTGTTTGTTCCAACTTGATTTGTGCATATTCATGTGCTTGCTTGCATTGCATAAGTTCTAAATTCAATATGCATGCTTGTGTGGTGTATGCTAGCTTTAGAACTTGAATGATGATATGATAACTAGCATGCATAGGTTGGTAGCTAGACTTCTGTTTTTCAAGTAAAAACTAGACCCTTGCTTATAATGTTGATCTCACGGGGTTTCTAGTGTTTTTGTTGTCTAGCTACACATGGTGCTAAGGATGGTGTACAATTGAATGCTTCAAATGCTATCGATTTTGGTATCGAGCTACAAAGGTTTATTCTATACACCTTAGCACTTAGTAGGGTTTTATGGTGCTTATCCAATTCTTGACATAGAGCTTAAATGTTGGATAAGTAGCATAAAATCCAAACCAAGTTAGCAATTTACACTTGTGTGAAGTGCTAGCTTGAAAAAGTTTTTTTTTACATATCTTTGTAGAGTTGTCATCAATTACCAAAAAGGGGGAGATTGAAAGGTCCTTGTTTGGTTTTGGTAATTGAGTGACAACTTAGGTGGACTAATAGTGTTTATGTGAGATACACAGGAGATTAGTCCACAGGTGATTATATGATGATGGAGGAGCTCATTGCACATGAGACATGACATGGAGTCATGTGACCAAGGTGGAGAAGATCAAGATGAGGCTTGGCTTGATGGACCGGTTGCAAGAGTGAAGGGCAAGTCGGAGGCTTTGAAGCGAGGGACCGCGTGTGACGGTGAAGCTTGAGCAAGACTTGGCGCCGATGGACCGAGGCAACGGTGAAGAGCAAGTGAGGTCAAGATCGATGAACCAATACGGTCACGTGATGATATGAAGTGGATCATATCATTTGGTGATTGGTCGGTGCATGTGTTGCATCAACATCGGAGGAGATGGAATGGAATGCGCAAGGCAAAGGTATAACCTAGGGCATTTCCATTTCACCGGTCATAGGTGTGTAGCGAAGTTTATAACCGGATTTAGGATAGATGGCCGTACTATCAAGAGGGGCAAACTTGTTTGCATATCGGTCATCTAATGCCACTTGAGCGATGTAACTTTGCATACGTGTTAGGATCGAGTGGCGTGGCAAGTTTGAGAGGCTAACTCCTTTGGGAAAATGTTTATGAAAAGCTAACACACTTGCACATGGTGGTGTACACTTGTTGGTGTTGGCACACTTTACAAAGGAGGTGGTGTTCCTCGGGTTGAGAGAGGTGTGGGTTTTGAGAAAATTAAGTGCATATTTTCTATTGCGCCGGTGGGAAATTTGGAGAAGTCGCGGGAGTGTTTCTCAGTAGGAAACACTCACCGGACGCTCTGTGCGGAGGCATCGGACGCTGGCCTTTAGCGTCCGGTGTGCTGTCGGGTGCAACAGAGGGCACCGGACGCACCAGAGAGAGTCCGGTGCTCAGCGTCCGGTGTGCGGGCCGTTTGGCGACCCTCTCTGCGCATGAGTCCCGTGAGCACAGGACGCTCAGGGTGCGTCCGGTGGCTTGCGTCCGGTGACCGTGCGAGTTTGCGGAGCTCTCTGCGCACGGGTCCGGTGTGCACCGGACGCGTCTGGTGTGATGCAGTAGAGCGTCCGGTGGTGCTGTGCAGGCGCGCGTGCGCAGTAGCCATTGGCGGCAACGGTTGAGTCCAAACGGCTAGTGACACGTGGCCGACGCCTGAGCACCGGACGCTGGGAGTTGAGCGTCCGGTGGCTCCCTGTGAGCGTCCGGTGCCCACGTGTTTTGCCCAGTGAAGGGGCAACGGCTAGTTTAGCCCTTGGGGCTATAAATAGAAGTGGTGGCCGGCCTTGGCCGGTGCTGAGCACCCTTGGGAGTTAGTGTCCATGCTTGGGGAGTGCTAGTGAAGCCTCTAACTCACATATACTTCATAGTGATCATTCGATTGTGTGAGTGAGCGATTCTAGTGCGTTGCATTGAGAGACTGCATCGAGTGGCACTAGGTGTTCGTGTTGCAAGCCGGTGGTGCTTGTTACTCTTGGAGGTTGCCACCTCCTAGACGGCTTGGTGGCTTGTGACTCCGTCGAAGCACGCAAGGAGATTGTGCGGTGCTCCGGAGAAGAGGTTGTGAGGGGTACGGTGCTCACCCCGCGGGGATCGCGAAGAGCAACTCTAGTTGAGCGAGACGTGAAGAGCAACAAGTGGTTCGGCCGGGTCAAGTGCTAGAGCTTGTGGTAAGCACTCCACGTGGGAGAGTGTGACTTGCGGGTCACCACTAGCAAGAGGACCGGCGGCAACCTTGGAGCTTGTCTCAACGGGGACGTAGCTTGGTGGCAACCAAGTGAACCTCGGGAAAAAATCATCGTGTCAACATTGTTCTTCCCGTTGGTTTGCAAGTCCCTAACACAAGCTTGTTCTTACATTCATATACTTGTGCTTGTGTAGTTGCTCTTGTAATTAGTTAGCTTGTGTAGCTTGCTAGTTACCTTCTTGCTTGTGTAGCTAGAAGTAGTTCCCTTGCATGACTTTTTTGGTTTGTGTAACCTTGCTAGTCACATTGCTTAGTTTGTGTAGCTAAGTAAGTTGCGCTCTCTAATTTGGCATTAGTTGCCTTGTTATTGAGCTTGCTAGTGAGCTTAGGCTTTGTGCGCTTTGCCTCACTAGTTTGTGTAGGAGCTCCCCCAGTTTGCAAAGTACTAGTTGCATAGGTTTGTGTGACCTTGCTCCTAGAATTGATTAGGTGAGCTCTTGCTAAGGTAGCACCTTGCTTGCTTGTTTAGGATCTTTTCAAGGTGCTAGAGAACTTAGATAGAGGGGTGTAGTCTTGGCTAGGCCGATATATCTAATTCTGCATTTGTTTTCGGTTAGCCGACGCGATAAGTTTTAGAAAGGACTATTCACCCCCCCCTCTAGTCCGCCATCTCGACCCTTCAGTGCCCGCCCAGCTACAGTAACCAATCAGCTTCAACTTCGCGGATCGTGCTCCACCGACCTAAAGGACCAAGGAAAACCGTGCGATTAATGTCGGTTTGATCCCACGGCCCAGATTCATCTAAAAAGACTATATAAGCAAGCTCCCTGGCCCCTGGAGATCATACCTCTTCTACAGAATCAAAGTTAGGGTTTCAATTCTTCATCCAAGTAGAGAGGATCCCTCTAGTTCTTCTAGTTCTAGTTCTAGTTCCTCTAGTTCTAGTTCTAGTTAGTTCTAGTTGTAATCTAGAAAATAGGGAGAGAGAAGAGGAGAGCGGAGGAGGAGCCGGGGCTGTCGGATCTTCCTCAACATTGTACTTTTGCAGCAACTGGTTCGTCCTTCATCGTTCTCCAGGTTCTTCAATTCATAATTCCTGAGTTCTCTAATTACTTTTATTTACATTCAAGTTATTTATTGGATTCCCGCTTGCATCAAGTGCTCTAGTCTTTGAAACGCTAGAGTAGTAATTAATAGATTAGACGTGGTGTTTAGTCTTGCAATTACCTGGAATTGCACCCAATCCTGCGGATTGTTGTGGTAGCCTTAGGGTAGTGACAGCCCTAACGGTCGACGTATTCCACCTCGTTCGGATCGGTGTTTGTAGGACTGTAGTCGGAGCTTCCTAGCCCCCTTCTCATCTATTTCTGTGGTTAGTGCTCTGATGTCCCGATATAAATAATCTTTGAAGTAATTCCTGATTCTTAGATCACTAGCGAACTCTCAGGAAACTTCCTCTCTTCCCACCAAAAATAATTATATAGTTATCCTTGGGCGATCTTGGATCTTAATTAGTACACTCACGTTCTCTGTGGAAAATCGATACTCTGGAATACTCCCGGGTGAAAGCTACATCGGTATCCGTGCGCTTGCGGATTTTTCTGTTTGCGTTTAAAATACCCAACAAGCTTTCTGGCAGCTTGGGCTAGGTTCACAAGCCTTACCAATTCCGGTCCAAACCTTTCCCTGCCTGACCATGTACTGTACTACCACTTTTATCGTGGTCTAAGTAAGGAGGCTGCTCTTCACCTCGACATTGCTTCAGGAGGCTCATTCACACACAAACTCACAGATGAGGGGAGAGCTATCCTAGAGAGAATCCTTGAAAATACCCCTTACACAGGCATTTATGATGAGTTTCCTGAAGAAGAGAAAGAAGTCGAGCCTGACCCTAAACTAAAAGATGAGGAACTTGCAACCGAGTTAGAAATTCCACCTGACCCATCCATTAATTTGTTTGTAGAGAAACCTCCTGATAAAGGAATGCAAAACCAACTAAGGGATGATGAACCACCACCTTTAGAGCATCCCTTTGAATTCGAGGAAGATCTTTTTGAAGATTATGGAAACACCTCGAATTTTCCTATCCAAACACGACCTCTAGCAAGGACCACTCAATCCATTCTAAGAGTAGAATCTGTTGATATAGAACACATCAAAAGCCTTTCGGCTATTCTGAGTTATGAATGGCTAACAGAAGCAGAGCTGTCTCCTGAGGTAGCTCGGATCATCACTCCTTCAACCATTCTTCTATGCCAAATTAGACGGTCCACTAGGAAGGTCCACTACAATCCATATGTTGGGATAAATGTTATTTCCAAGGAGTTAGCTGACACCCTTTATCCCAACAAGTCCATAACCCCATCTCAAAAACTTTTACAAAGGCCATCTAGATTAATTCTAGAAAGCCATGGGGTATTAAGGGCAGTTCCTGTTAGAATCAAGGACTCTGGAATATGTCTAGATTTTCACATTTACGACATACTGGAGATTCCTCTCTTGATTGGCAGACCAATCATGAAACTTATACAAGAACAACCACAACGAGGTCATTTAGACATCAAGATTGGGAATTCCACTATTGTTGTTTCTCTTGCTAGAACAATTAACACGATAGTGGAACCCAAACTCGAACCAGATCCTATTGAGGAGATCTTAATGCTGACTCAAGAGGAGATGGCCCAACCATTCTTTAATCATGAACACTTTGTTCAAGAAGAAGAAGAGTTGGTAGAACCCGTTGAGCTAGACAAAAATGAACAACCTTCACCTCCTTCAATAGAGCTAAAGCCTCTTCCTTCTGGCCTTAGATATGTCTTTTTGCACAACAACCCAAAAACTCCAGTAATTATCAGTGACAAGCTTACCGATTATGAAACACAACAACTTATCACTGTTCTTGAAAGGCATAGATCAGCATTTGGCTACTCTCTCGAAGATCTCACGGGCATTAGTCCCATTCTCTGTACTCATCGTATCCCTATTGATCCCAATTCTACACCTTCAAGGTAACCACAACGGAGACTTAACAATGCTATGCGAGAGGTTGTTAAGGAAGAGGTCCTCAAACTCTATCGTGCTGGGATTATTTATCCTGTTGCACATAGTTAGTGGATTAGCCCTGTCCAAGTAGTGCCAAAGAAAGGAGGAATGACGGTCGTTAGGAATGAGAAGAATGAACTCATCCCTCAACGAATTGTCACTGGGTGGCGTATGTGTATTGACTATCGAAAACTCAATAAGGCTACAAAGAAAGATCGTTTTCCGTTACCCTTCATTGATGAAATGTTAGAACGGCTTGCAAACCACTCTTTCTTTTGTTTCCTTGATGGTTATTCTGGATATCACCAAATCCCAATCCACCCAGATGACCAAGAAAAGACTACCTTTACATGCCCGTATCGAACTTATGCATACCGACGAATGTCGTTCGGATTGTGCAATGCTCCAGCTTCTTTCCAACGGTGCATGATGTCTATTTTCTCGGACATGATTGAGAAAATCATGGAGATTTTCATGGATGATTTTACCGTCTATGGCAAAACCTTTGATCATTGTTTGGAGAATTTAGATAGAGTCTTGCAGCGATGTGAAGAAAAACACTTAATCCTGAACTGGGAGAAATGCCATTTTATGGTTCAGGAAGGAATAGTGCTAGGACATAAAGTGTCCGAACGTGGTATAGAGGTGGACAAAGCAAAGATTGATGTTATTGAAAAACTTCCACCTCCCTCGAATGTGAAAGGAATCCGTAGCTTTTTGGGACATGCAGGGTTCTATAGACGCTTTATCAAGAATTTCTCTCCAATTGCTAGACCCCTAACTAATCTCCTAGCTGGTGAGGTCGTTGTTCCGATCTTCATGACGTAGGATGGATAACTAGCTGAAGATCAGCCGATAACTTGCTGCAAGCAGCGAGGATAACTAGTGCAACCTGACGACACGCACAAGGAGCCAACCACCGTCTCTATACGGCAGCCTGAACCAAGGATTCGCCCAACCACACTCTCAAAGAACCAACCTACACAACCTGAACTTGAGGATCAGGAGCACGGATTGGGTGCCGTTGACGCGGCCGCTTCTGTAATCTCCGCGAAGGAAAACACAAGAGCAAAGGGGTAGAGATCACTCTCTGAATTTGTTAGCACGCAGCTGAACAAAGGGGTTCTGTATTTCAATTCTCAAAGTCTTGGATTACAATGAGTCTTAGGGGGTATTTATACTAGCAACAGCCCTGCTAGATAGGTATGAAAACGAAATAGAGTTTCTGAGGGAAGGCAATGTGAAAGGTCCCCTCGAAATGGATTCCCGAAGTGGCTTCGCGTGACTGTTGGCCTTCATAGCAGTTTCCAATAAACTGACCATAACTTTTTATTGGGAAGTCCAAATGATGAACCGTTTCTTGGGTGTGGAACTAGACTCCAAGAGCTTTCCAGCAACGTATGCCATGCACCACGAAACGCTGTAGATTGGTACAGTTTTACTTGACAAGTTGTACCAACATTCTGTCACGACAGACTGTTGACCTTCTGAGCAGTCTGTACTAATTCTGGTCTGCAGGCAATATGGAGTATCCAAACTGGTCGCCACTTAATTCATTGGAAAGCAGACTCGAAGAGATTTCCAACAAGTGCTCATGGGCCTTCATAGCATCTCGAAAGTGAAAGTTATGGTCTTTTCTTTCAAGTGGTCCGTTCTGCACCGCACTGGTCCGATCTGCCCTTCTTTCAACTGGTCCGTTCTGCACCGTGTTGTTCCAATCCTTGCGATCCAGGTCACCTCCCTCCTCATGTGTATACCTAAGCACAACCAAAGTAGAATACTTAGGTAGTATAATATTCTCATTAACATTAATAGAACTCTCACAAAGTAGCGCATTCACCTCTTGTTGTAGCTTCTTGGCTCGGCTACGTGTAATTGCTCCATCAATGGCATGGGCTGGTGCCGGTGTAGTCGGTGTAGAGGTTGGCGTGGAATTGGAGGGAGCATGCTTGGTTGGGATGTCCTCATCATCCTCCCCCTCTTGAAAAGGAGTCGACCTCGACTCTGATTCTTCTAATCCGAAGAATGATGTCAAGTCAGCAACATTGAAGGTTGTGCTAACACCATAATCTTCAGGAAGCTCAATCTTGTAGGCATTATCATTGATCCTGGACAGCACTCTGAATGGACCATCTCCCCGTGGCATCAACTTGGATTTACGCTTCTCAAGAAAGCGGTCTTTGCGAAGATGTACCCACACTAAATCTCCGGGCTCAAATATCACCTTCTTGCGTTGCTTGTTTGCCCAATCAGCATAGTACTTGGACCTTCTTTCGATTGCTTCTTTGGTCTTCTCATGAATCTTCTTGACATATGATGCACGCTTGGATGCTTCCATGTTAATCCTTTCCTGCAATGGTAGAGGCAACAAATCGATCGGAGCAAGGGGTTTGAATCCATACACAACTTCAAAAGGACACATATTAGTTGTAGAATGTACTGCCCTGTTGTAAGCGAATTCCACATGTGGCAAGCACTCTTCCCACTCCTTCAGGTTCTTCTTTATCAAGGCTCGTAGCAGCATAGAAAGTGTTCTATTCACAACTTCAGTTTGTCCATCCGTTTGAGGATGACAAGTGGTGGAAAACAGCAGCCTTGTTCCAAGCTTTGCCCACAATGTCTTCCAAAAGTAGCTCAAAAACTTGGTGTCACGGTCTGAAACAATTGTTTTGGGCACGCCGTGTAATCTTTACAATATCCCTGAAAAATAGAGAGGCTACGTGGGAAGCATCATCACTTTTATGACAAGGTATAAAATGTGCCATTTTAGAGAACCGATCAACAACAACAAAAATTGAATCCATTCCCCTCTTTGTCCTAGGTAAACCTAAAACAAAATCCATGCTAATATCTTCCCAAGGGGTACTAAGAACAGGCAAGGGAGTATATAATCCATGAGGGTTCAGTTTTGACTTAGCTTTGTGACATGTGATGCATCTTTGCACAAGTCGTTGGACGTCTCTTCTAATCTTTGGCCAGTAGAAGTGATCAGCTAGCATCTCATATGTCTTTCTCCATCCAAAGTGACCCATCAATCCACCTGCATGTGTTTCCTATAGCAACAAAAGCCTAACAGAGCAGTGGGGTACACACAATTTGTTAGCTCGAAACAAAAATCCATCATGTATATGATATTTTTCCCACCCTTTTCTAGTTGTACAGTTTGCAAATGGTTCTGAAAATTCATGATCTAGGGTACAATTCTTTTATGCTTTCAAGTCCTGGAACCTTGACATCTAGTTGATTCAACAAAACATTTTTACGTGACAAAGCATCAGCAACAATGTTTTCTTTACCTTTCTTATATTTCACAACATATGGAAAAGTTTCAATGAATTCAACCCATTTGGCATGTCTACGATTCAGTTTTGCTTGCCCCTTTAAATATTTCAAAGCCTCATGATCTGAATGAATAACAAACTCTTTTGGCCATAAATAATGTTGCCAAGTCTCAAGAGCTCTTACCAAAGCATACAATTCTTTGTCATACACCGAGTAGTTCAGTTGCGCACCTCCTAACTTCTCACTGAAGTATGCAACCGGCTGTCCATTTTGCATTAGGACACCACCGATTCCGATCCCACTTGCATCACATTCAACCTCAAAGGTTTTAGTGAAATCCGGTAACACCAGCAAGGGGGCTTCGGATAGCCTCTTCTTCAATTCTTGGAATACTCTCTCTTGTGGTTCACCCCATTGGAAGGCAACACCTTTCTTTGTTAACTCATTCAACGGAGCAGCTATGGTGCTGAAATCTCTCACAAATCTCCTGTAAAAACCAGCAAGTCCATGAAAACTTCTCACCTGACTCACATTTTCAGGAGTTGGCCAATCCTTGATTGCTTTCACCTTTCATTCATCAACCTGAATTCCTGAACCTGAAACAACAAAACCAAGAAACACAACCTGATCTGTACAAAATGTGCACTTCTCAAGGTTAGCAAATAATTTTTCTTTTCTCAGCACATCCAAAACTTGTTTAATATGATCAACATGTTCCTCCAATGTCTTGCTGTAAATTAGAATATCATCAAAGTAAACAACAACAAACTTTCCAATGAATGCTCGCAAGACATGGTTCATCAATCTCATGAACGTACTAGGGGCATTGGTCAAACCAAAAGGCATAACTAACCATTCATACAGCCCAAACTTTGTTTTAAAAGCAGTTTTCCATTCATCTCCAATCTTCATTCTAATTTGATGGTAACCACTTCTCAAATCAATTTTAGAAAACATCATAGAACCACTCAATTCATCAAGCATATCATCTAGCCTAGGAATAGGATGACGATAACGAACAGTGATGTTGTTTATGGCTCTACAATCTACACACATCCTCCAAGAACCATCTTTCTTTGGCACCAAAATCACAGGAACAGCACAAGGACTTAAACTTTCTCGCACATATCCTTTATCTAAAAGTTCTTGTACTTGCCTTTGAATCTCCTTGGTTTCTTCCGGATTGGTGCGATACGCCGGACGGTTTGGAAGTGCAGCTCCAGGGATGAGATCAATTTGATGTTCAATACCGCGCAAAGGAGGAAGTCCAGCAGGTGTTTCCTTTGGAAAAACATCGTCATAGTCCTACAAAACACGTGCAACAACACTAGGGACAGATGTTAAGTCATTAGCTGAAAGCAATGTGTCCTTGCACACAAGTACAAATAGTACTTGATCTGGGTTTTTCCTCACATCTCTCATTTCAGATTTGGTGGCTATCATCACGAAGTTCTCTCCCTCTTTTTTTCTGTCATCTCTCATGTTTGGCTTGTGGCTCTCACTCACTGATTTGTGGAGGGCACTCAAATTATTTTTCTCTCTTTCTTTTGCACTCTCATTCCTCACTTCGGAGCTCTTTTGCAAGTGCTCACCTAGGATTTGCTGCGGTGTCATGGGTTTAAGAATCAACTCCTTGTTCTTCCACTTGATGGTGGATGGTGTATTGATTGGTTCTACCACAATGTAGAGTCGATCGATCATATTGCCATGGTCTTCCCAACAGCATGTGGCACACTGTCATAGGCGCCACATCACACTCTATAGTGTCAATATATTCACCAATCTTGAATGGAACTTTCACTCTTTGTGCAATCTTAATAGAACCTGAATTATTAAGCCAATGCACATGATATGGATGGGGATGTTTCAGCAGCTTCAACCCAAGCTTTTCAACCATTTCTTTGCTTGCAAGATTGTGGCAACTGCCACCATCAATGATCACTTTGACAACCTTATCTTGCACTTTAGCTCTAGTCTGAAAAAGATTGTGCCGCTGTCCATTTTCAGCATCGCTCATTTGTACACTCAAAATCTGAGTTACAACAAGAGCAGCACCAGATTCAAATTCACAGATGTCCTTCTCAAGATTACTCTCACTTCCACTATCTTCTTGTTCTTCCTCACTAGCAGATTCATACTCCCCTTGATCATTCACAATGATGGTTCTAGCGTTTGGACACTCTCTTGCAACATGACCACGACCACCACACTTGAAGCACTGAATTCCACTACTCTTGCTGGAAGAACCCACTGAGTTTGCTGATTTCAATTTCTCATTTTGAGCAGCCAACTCTTTGCTACTAGAAGAACCAAGGTTGCTAGATCGTGCACCACCGTTTGTGCTGGAAAATGTACCTTTACTTCCACTTCCTTTGGGTGCAAATTTACTTCCACTTGCTGCACTCTTTGTGCTGAAAGATACTCCTCTAGTGGACTTCATATCCTGCTGCAATTGCCGCTCAGCTTTGCTAGCTTGATGCACCAATTCAACAAGATTACGATATTGCTGAAATTCAACAATGCGCTGAATATTCCGATGCAGCCCTGACATAAATCTTGCAATTGTTTGCTCTTCATCTTCAATTACATTGGCTCTAATCATCGCCTTCTCCATCTCTTTATAATACTCATCAACACTGAGGCTTCCTTGCTTCAGATTCTGTAGCTTGTCAAATAAATCACGGCGATAATGTTTGGGGACAAATCTTGCTCTCAATTCTCTCTTCATTTCAGCCCATGAACGAACATCACCTTGACCAGCTTCTTCTCTTTCATTCAACATTTGCTCCCACCAGATTAGAGCATACCCATCGAACTCAAGAGCAGCCATGGCAACCTTCTTTCTCTCAGAATAATTATGCACACGAAAAATTTTATCCACCTTCAACTCCCATGTAAGATATGCTTCAGGATCAGATCCTCCTTCAAACTGGGGCATGGTGAATTTTAACTTGCCAAACCTCTCTTCATTGTGCTGATTACGCCTACGATTTCTTCGGTGACGACGATCATCATAATGGGGCTGTTCATCCTCTTCTTCAGTTTCACTTTCTTCCAATCCAATATCTCTCCCATGTCCATGACCAGCACCTCTACCACCATGATCACGTCGTGGAAAAGGAGGTCTTCTTGCATTGGCAGCAGCTCGCTCTCTACGTCGTTCTCTTGCACGACGAGCAGCTTCTCCTTCGCTTTCTTCATCTTCATCTTTGTTGACGGTCCTTAAGTATCAAATTTAATTATCAAATAAACAAAGAAAAGGATCCAATGAAATCAACATCTAGACTTAGGGTTTTATCTGACAGAATTCCACGAGTTTTGGTGTTTGTCTATTTCTGCAGGGGGTTATCAGGAAATAAGGTAGAAAGGCCCACATGTCGGGATTACATAGAGATATCAACGCACCGCACGATTTTACATCATCTAGAAGACTCCAGAAGCCACGAGACCGAAGCGGAGGCGAAACTGGGCCAGGCCCAGGGCGCCCGCCCTGGTAGCCTGGGCGCCCGCCCCCCTGTTGGAGCCAAATCAGGACTCTTTCGCTCGGGATGTTCCACCGACCTATTGGATCAAGGAAAACATAGTACCACCTCGCCTATCGACCCAAAAACGCATAGAAGGGGAGGACTATATAAGCAAGGCCCCCCTGGCCCTGGAGAAGACAAGGAATTATCATAGAGATTGAGGGGTGCCCTCGAAGGAAAACCTCTTCTCTAAATAATATTTCTTTTTAGGCTTAGCAACCAATGTAAAGTAGAAATAGATCTTCTAGTTTCTACTAGATTGAGAGAGATAGAGTGGAGGTGTGGATCCGAGGAAGGCCGGCCTGTCGGTGTCTACTCCGAGTTGTACCTACTGTATCAAGTCTCCTAACCCGAGGCTTGCTTCTAAGATTCTTCAGTAATTCGACTTCTAATACTAGTAAGTTCTTGTTTTATTGTTCTTTGGTTTATGAGTTTACTTTAATCCTCTTCCGGTTGAGTATTAGAGTAATCACTTGTTAGCGTAAACGTGGTGTTTAGGCTAGGGTACTCATAGATATCCCCTGACTAGCTGGACCGTGGTAGTAGCGAGGAACGTGACATTTCCGAGTTACCTTTGCAGATCACATCTCGTTAGCAGGACGGGTAGGTTTATAGGTGCGGGTCGAACATCCTTTGTGTTGTCTAGATTCCGTGAGCCTCCCCAATAGAGCAGTAGATCATCCTTACCAAGGTTAGAACGAGACTAAGGTTGCAGTCTTCTCTATACATCACTCACATCGAGAGACATTCTTTGTAGCCTAAAGGGATAGTAGCAATAGATTTGGTTAGTCAGATGCACCCTTTCTCCCAGTGGTAAAAATATAAATACGATACTCTGGAAAACCTCCCGGGTGAAATGCTCACCGATATCCGTGCGCTTGCGGATCATTTTCTAATTGCGTTACCAAATATCAACAAGCATTTCTGGCGCCGTTGCCGGGGAGAAAGACGGTTTGCTGAGATAACTTTAAGTCTTGCTATTATCTTGTATTATACTTTTATACTTTTATTCTTTTATCTTTTTATTTTTATCTTTATGGATAATTCAAATTCCATACCTATTATTGAATTCTTTGCTCCTTCGGAGACCAGCCATAGACCATGGGAGTCAACACGTCTTGCCCCTAATTATGATCTATGTCTGGAGTTGATTGCAATAGGTCAAAACCAACCCTTTTCTATAGCTGAGGTCCTATCTTTTAATCATGAAGATAATGCACTTTTAGCTACACCTAGGGAATCTATTAATCTTTTTATAAATTCTGGTTTAGACCTAGCCCTACAAGACCATGTTTTTCCTAGATATTTTCACATTGGTCTTAATCATATAACCTTTGGTAGAGTCCTTTTTTCTTTATCTATTAGTAAAGGAAGGTATGTCTTCATTTGTGGACATCCTTCTTGTACTAGTCTTCATAGAAAAATCTTAGAAATAGAGAAGGAATCATCTCCCAGATGAGGAAAGGATGTTTCAATAGCCGATTTCCAAACATTTCAATCCCATGATTCGGCTATCCATCCCATCCTTGAGCTTAATAAATTCTACTATGCTCTTTCTCTTAAACCTCCCGATAATCCTATGAATCTCTCTAGACATCCCATGCATAAGAAGGAGGATCGAGAAGAGCAACATCAATGGCTAGAGGGCATTAAAAATCCATGTGCTATCACCATTGAATGGATAGATAAAACAAACTTGAGAGACAATCCTAGAGGAATTTTTAGCATTCATGAAGAATCATCCTTGGAGTTTGAGAATGAGAGAAACAACAGTGAGCATGGAAGTTATTTCATAAATACCTTACCCAGTCCTTGCTCATATAAAACATCTCTCCAATCAATTAATCTCTCCATGCTTATCACACTTGAGATCTCCAACCCTCTCTTCTTTTCTATTTATAAAAACTTTAAAAGAGCGGTTGTCGATGCATATGTCTATAATAAATATTGCAGATCTCGTTGAGTTAATTGATGGTTTTCCAAGGACAAGCTTAGTGTCCTAAAACAAGCACTTCTAATTATTTGCAACATTGCCTTGTGTATTGAGCATATAAAGATAATTGTAGAAATATTCCTTCGGGTATTCTTGTCACTAACCTTTCCAGGATTGGAGCAAGAAGATCGGATGAATGACAAGCACAAGGTATGTCCAACCAACCATCACACAACATTGAATTAAATTCATCCAAACTTGAATTTTGCAAAATTCAAGCTTAGGGGAGTACTTTACATAAAAACATCCTTTGCCATGTTGCTACGTTGGTTGCCCTTACCTTTGAGACATGCTCAATTTGTTAAATACTAATTACACTACTTCACCTCCACTTGAGTAGATCGCTATAAATGCTCTCATGCTACCTTTATTTGCTTTAGTATATGTCTAGGTTTGGAGTAGTTTAATTTATCTCTTAAATCAAGCATGGTGCTTAGTTTAGGAATGATGATCTTACTTTCAAAGGATTTTTAAATTAAGCATGATGCTTAGGTTAAAATGCCCTCCTAAATCAAATTAGACATGGTGTCTAGGTTGATTTTTGAGCCGATAGTATGCTATAGTAGATATGGGATATTTTCTTGGACTAACCCCTGCAGGAAAACATTCAATATCAACCTGGGAAGTCCATAGATACAAACTTATTGGAGATAAAGGAGACACATGAAGTTTAACAATTTGAACAAGAAGGACATAGCTCATTCATCATAAAGAGATGATCCATGGAGGGTGCCACAAACACGATGCACAACCGCTAAGAAAGGAAAGCTTCTACAAGGTGATACTGTACCGTCACTCTTCAAGTAAGGTAACATTTTAAGGTACTTGACTATCACTTTTATAAGCTTCTCCTTGGTTCTAGCGTTCACATAAAATAAAGAGACAAACATGTATGATTTGTAACTCCAAATTAACCAACTCAATTAATTCAGCATGTTTAGTCCTTTAATCTTTGTTCTTAGTACTACCTTCGTGATCCCACACTCCTAATCATATAAGCTAAAGTATTGCACATTCAATCTTTGGAAGATATAAACAAAACATAAATATAGATAGATTATCTTTCCATTAGGTTGAGCCATCTGATCTAACAAATGTTTTAAATGCTACACTCATGATCCATCAACTTTGTCTTGCTCACTATGCTTAAGGTTAGAAAAGAACAAATACACTTTTGGTTCTGTTGGTGTTTTCCACCAACAGAGCCCATGCACTTGATCTCTGCCTTGTCTCTATGATTAGGACATATTTTGAGAAACGTGAAGGTGTTTTACAACTCCCAGATTCCATCAAGTGAAGAACCGGGATCTACGAGCACAAACACAATGGAGATCAGACACTTAGTTTCCCAAAGGAAATATTGAAGAACCTCTGTGTCCGAGTTGGTACCTTGTACGCTTCAGCAAACTTCATGGTGATAGAGACTGATACTGAGGAGAGGGCACCCATCATCTTAGGGAGGCCATTCCTAAACACCAGAAGTGTCATCTACGCTAATGCTGCCAAGATCAGTCTCTACATCAAGGGGAAGAAGGAGATTTTCCTTCAAGAACAAGACTACACAAACTTCAGAGCAATCCCGACATGAACCAAGGGAGAGGACCAACAGGAGGAACAGGAACAAGCAAATGTGGACCGAGTCAGCTAAGATGGTCACTGCAGCTCAAGGAGGTCAAGATCGTCGACTCAAGTCGCCTTTCCTAATCAAGAAGGACGACCCTGGTGTTCCAAGCATCGAATGCACAATCAACAGATACTCTTTTCAGAAGACACTCTACGACACTGGATCTGACGTCAACATAATGGCCGTAGTCACTTATCAGCTCCTGCATGAAACCATGCCCCTACATTCAGCTTCAGACAATTTTCAGGTCATTGACATGGGAGAAGACGAGTATGATCCATCCACCATCCTTAGAAGACCGTTCCTCAGCACTATCAAAGCCATTATCTATATTGGAACCGGAGAAGTCCACATGCACTCCCCTCTAAGAAGGTACGCCACTACTTTAATGATTCTAACTATATAGTTGAAGATTCTAAGCAGGTCAGGACAAGAAGAAGACAACGCAACCGCAACCAGAGGAGGCAAATCGGACGGATGGGTAGACTACGAAGGAGAAGTGATAAGGACTGAAGACATACAACTTGAACAGAACTGTCCTGAGGAGACCGTAGCACCGAGTCAGGTGTGGAAAGAGAAGATAGTTATACACGAAGAGGAGGCGCCGCCGGAACCACCGAATACGCCACCCAGCAAATCCCAGGACGACTAAGAAAACGGAGAGTCCCGTTCGGAGGACTTAAAAATACCGAACGCCTTGCCAAGAGGTAAACTTGGTAGTTATCCTTTCCCTTTCAATTATTTTAAATAGTTTACTTAGTTAATCATATTCATACTATCTTAAAAATAAAAGAAAATAAAAATGTGAAAAACAGTAAGCCCCATGTGAGTATACGAGTGGCATAAAACCCATAAGTACATTCACTGTGGTGGCATAAAAATAAAATAAATATTTTTCTGCTTTATAAAATGAAAATATAAAAAAAACAGGGAGTAATAATTATTAAGGAGTCTCAAGATGATAAAGGCTAGATATTTATGCTAACACTTAATCAGTTCCACAAGCTTTGTTGTCTATTTGAGCTCCACAGAATTTAAGAATCAAGAAGACTAGCAGACGGAGGACATTCTAATCGCTGTCAGAATGCTGCTGACTTTCAAAAACACCTCTGCCACCTGCTAGCTACATCAAGAGAAATTACGTCAAAATTCAGCTTGGGGAAGAGCACCCCCATTTATCTCGATAAGTATTTCTATCTATCTATCTTTATACTTATATTATATTAGAATATTAAAATACATAAACTATGAAAAACCAAAAAAAGATTTCATGCTTATTTGTCTTTTGCTTAGTGTGTTTAATAAAGTGGCTATGCTAATCTGAATCTTAATAATAAAACTTAAGCATGGATATGATGAATAGTTGCTCTGCCTAATTTGCAAATTTGAAGTTCTCTCTCAAGTTTAGATATAACTGTTATAATTTAAGGCTTGCTCTAGACCTAAACTTGTGGGATGAAAACTTGATCTGAAGTCTAAGTTGTTAACGGATACAATATGGGAAGGTTGAGCTGCTGTTTATCTGTTCCTAGAGATGCTAGAATTCTGGAGAATTTTATCTTTGAAAAATCTTTAAAATAACACATGATGAGTTCCTGTATGATGAGAGTTTAAATTCCTACCACAGCCATATATACATGCTTATTAGACTTTGAGCCACACATTTACTTTTTACTGCTTATGAGCATTGAGTGTGGTCAAGCTGTGTAGACCCTTAGGAGCTTGTCATGTGGTTAAAATCAAGATTCACTTGCACGATTACTCATACATGCTACTTCTACTCCGGAAGTACCATCCACATATATCCACTCATTTCCATCTCCAGTTTTACCCAAAATTATTCTACTCCTAATCCGGGAGAGAATAGCCAAAAACATTTTCCTATCCCTGTTATTCCCTGTGAAATAAATGCTCCAGTTATTTTGGTTACTACCACTTGCTATATTATCTCAAGAGATGAGTGCTCTAAAAAAAAGAAAGAAAAAAATAATAAATACGAGGAAATAAAAAGAGAGCAAGTGCTCGGAACCTCGAAAGAAAAAGAAAAAGTGAGACGAGAGGTAAAAATGGACAAGTGTCCGACAATAGAATTAGGGGTGCAAGATACCCACCTGAGAGAAAAGAAAAAGAAGAGCATCTCATTCTCCTCATAAAGTTTCAAAAGCAAGGAAGGTATGTATCCCCTCAAAGAGCAAAAGTAGAATTAGACTTCCACCACCATTGTTTTCACCATTGTTATCACCATCATCACCATACACCATTCATTCGCCACACATGCACATCTTGATTTGGCTTATTGATTTGTTTCTTTGGATCCATGGTTTGACTATGCAATAAATGTCTTGTAAGTATGTATATTTTATCTCCCACCTATGAGCTCCAGATATTAAAGCCTTATTAGAGTAGGGTGAGAGAGAAGGCAATGTCACTATGCCTTATACCACAAATACTACATATCTTGGGAGAAGGCATATACCATCACTGCCTTGGTAAGGATCCAAAAATACCACAAAAGAGAGATCTGAGAGAATCATACAAGGAATCTCTGAGTTTTATTTGAAAATCTGCAAAAACCCCAGAGCTATAGCTGATCAAGAATAAGAGACATGGCACTTGGCTAGACTGTTCTATCTTTTAACCACTCAAGACAGAAGTGACAGTTACAAGTCCCATGGTAAAGGTAAAGTAAGTAAGTTTTAAGTCTTGACAGTTTACTCTAACTCAGAGATGAGATCTTATTTAAAAAGCATGTGTACATCAATTTTTAAAAATATTGCAAAAATTTATGATCCATAGCTGAATCTATCCTTGCTCAGGGACGAGCAAGAGGTAAGCTTGGGGGAGTTTGTTGACGGTCCTTAAGTATCAAATTTAATTATCAAATAAACAAAGAAAAGGATCCAAATGAAATCAACATCTAGACTTAGGGTTTTATCTGACAGAATTCCATGAGTTTTGGTGTTTGTCTATTTCTGCAGGGGGTTATCAGGAAATAAGGAAGAAAGGCCCACATGTCGGGATTACATAGAGATATCAACGCACCACACGATTTTACATCATCTAGAAGACTCCAGAAGCCACGAGACCGAAGCGGAGGCGAAACTGGGCCAGGCCCAGGGCGCCCGCCCTGGTAGCCTGGGCGCCCGCCCCCCTGTTGGAGCCAAATCAGGACTCTTTCGCTCGGGATGTTCCACCGACCTATTGGATCAAGGAAAACATAGTACCTCCTCGCCTATCGACCCAAAAACGCATAGAAGGGGAGGACTATATAAGCAAGGCCCCCCTGGCCCTGGAGAAGACAAGGAATTATCATAGAGATTGAGGGGTGCCCTCGAAGGAAAACCTCTTCTCTAAATAATATTTCTTTTTAGGCTTAGCAACCAATGTAAAGTAGAAATAGATCTTCTAGTTTCTACTAGATTGAGAGAGATAGAGTGGAGGTGTGGATCGGAGGAAGGCCGGCCTGTCGGTGTCTACTCCGAGTTGTACCTACGGGATCAAGTCTCCTAACCCGAGGCTTGCTTCTAAGATTCTTCAGTAATTCGACTTCTAATACTAGTAAGTTCTTGTTTTAATGTTCTTTGGTTTATGAGTTTACTTTAATCCTCTTCCGGTTGAGTATTAGAGTAATCACTTGTTAGCGTAAACGTGGTGTTTAGGCTAGGGTACTCATAGATATCCCCTGACTAGCTGGACCGTGGTAGTAGCGAGGAACGTGACATTTCCGAGTTAACTTTGCAGATCACATCTCGTTAGCAGGACGGGTAGGTTTATAGGTGCGGGTCGAACATCCTTTGTGTTGTCTAGATTCCGTGAGCCTCCCCAATAGAACAGTAGATCATCCTTACCAAGGTTAGAACGAGACTAAGGTTGCAGTCTTCTCTATACATCACTCACATCGAGAGACATTCTTTGTAGCCTAAAGGGATAGTAGCAATAGATTTGGTTAGTCAGATGCACCCTTTCTCCTAGTGGTAAAAATATAAATACGATACTCTGGAAAACCTCCCGGGTGAAATGCTCACCGATATCCGTGCGCTTGCGGATCATTTTCTAATTGCGTTATCAAATATCAACAATCTTCATGGTGATTGCCATTTGCATTATCATGAGGATGGATTTGCAACTAGTTTATGAGTGCTTGAACATTGTTTGTTAGCGTCTCCATGCTTTGTTTCATCTCAGTGAATTGTGCCATGGTGACACAATCATCAATCTCCGGATGCTCAGTCATCTTGCTATAAAAAATTAGTGAAGGCAAAGCAACAATATATGTAGAATAGGGAATTATATGTGGAATCTCACAATCTCACCTCTCTTACCAACCAAAGCTCATGTGAGTTCCCTGCAGATTACAACGGCCAATGCGAGGTGGTAACCGAGAATGATGGTTGGGAGAATCCAAGATCAGTATTTTCCTATGATGGTGGGTTATTTGTGGAGCTTGGTGGGGATATATTTCACAAGGAATGCAGTCTGAATTCTTGATATTATAAAGTTAAACCACAATCCAAACTAGAAGTTCAATGCCTAGTGCTGACCACAAGATATGAGTGATGTAAATAGATCAAACACACGCGCAAAGATAATTCAGATTTGATGCAAACAAGGAGTATGCCTAGGATGCAAGTGTTGCAATCAAACCCAAGCAAAATTTTGCACCAAAGAAGGATAATGACTGATTGTGTGACTTGATATAAAATTCAGAACTTGAGCACATAAACAGAGTGAATTTTCTACTCTTTCTTCACAACTTTTCTTCCTCAACTCTCCTTTTTTTTCAGTTTCCTTTTTTTTGATACTCTGTTTTTTTATAACTAAGAACAAGAGCAGATATAACACTTAAACACACTTTTTTTTGAAACAAGACACAACCGTCAGCGTTCTAACTTGATAGGCTCAAAGTTTACGCGAAGGATGATACCGGTTTTAGATTTTCTTTAGGGATTTGTAGATATAAAAGAGGCACAAAGGACACACAAAGGATATGATAATCAGCAACTAAACAAAACTCTAATGGACTGAAACTTAACCAAACTCACAAGAAAAACAGACTGAAACAAAGGGCTAATGCAAATTTTTTTTATGGCTTTTTGGTGGATAGGACGAACAATATATATATATAGCTAAGGGTAAAAATCCTACCGTGGAAACTTGAGCTTTGATACCAAATGGTGAGGTCGTTGTCCCGATCTTCACGACGTAGGATGGATAACTAGCTGAAGATCAGCCGATAACTTGCTGCAAGCAGCGAGGATAACTAGTGCAACCTGACGACACGCACAAGGAGCCAACCACCGTCTCTATACGGCAGCCTGAACCAAGGATTCGCCCAACCACACTCTCAAAGAACCAACCTACGCAACCTGAACTTGAGGATCAGGAGCACGGATTGGGTGCCGATGACGCGGCCGCTTCTGTAATCTCCGCGAAGGAAAACACAAGAGCAAAGGGGTAGAGATCACTCTCTGAATTTGTTAGCACGCAGCTGAACAAAGGGGTTCTGTATTTCAATTCTCAAAGTCTTGGATTACAATGAGTCTTAGAGGGTATTTATACTAGCAACAGCCCTGCTAGATAGGTATGAAAACGAAATAGAGTTTCTGAGGGAAGGCAATGTGAAAGGTCCCCTCGAAATGGATTCCCGAAGTGGCTTCGTGTGACTGTTGGCCTCCAGAGCAGTTTCCAATAAACTGACCATAACTTTTTACTGGGAAGTCCAAATGATGAACTGTTTCTTGGGTGTGAAACTAGACTCCAAGAGCTTTCCAGCAACGTATGCCATGCACCACGAAACGCTGTAGATTGGTACAGTTTTACTTGGCAAGTTGTACCAACATTCTGTCACGACAGACTGTTGACCTTCTGAGCAGTCTGTACTAATTCTGGTCTGCAGGCAGTATGGAGTAATCAAACTGGTCACCACTTGATTCATTGGAAAGCAGACTCGAAGAGCTTTCCAACAAGTGCTCATGGGCCTTAATAGCATCTCGAAAGTGAAAGTTATGATCTTTTCTTTCAACTGGTCCGTTCTGCACCGCACTGGTCCGATCTGCCCTTCTTTCAACTGGTCCGTTCTGCACCGTGTTGTTCCAATCCTTGCGATCCAGGTCACCTCCCTCCTCATGTGTATACCTAAGCACAACCAAAGTAGAACACTTAGGTAGTATAATATTCTCATTAACATTAATAGAACTCTCACAAAGTAGCGCGTTCACCTCTTGTTGTAGCTTTTGGCTCGGCTACGTGTAATTGCTCCATCAATGGCTTGGGCTGGTGCCGGTGTAGTCGGTGTAGAGGTTTGCGTGGAATTAGAGGGAGCATGCTTGGTTGGGATGTCCTCATCACTAGCTAAGGACGCACCTTTCATCTTTAGTGATGAGTGTCATGAATCTTTTCAAACTCTTAAGAAAGCACTCATCTTAGCCCCGATTATCCAACCACCTGATTGGAATCTTCCTTTTGAGATCATGTGTGATGCTAGCGATTTTGCGGTTGGTGCCGTTTTAGGACAAACCAAGGATAGAAAGCATTATGCCATATCCTACGCTAGCAAAACCTTGTCTGGACCACAGCTCAATTAAACTACAACTGAAAAAGAGCTTTTGGCTGTTGTCTTTGCTATAGACAAGTTTAGATCTTACATAGTGGGGGCAAAGATAATCATCTATTCAGACCATGCTGCTCTCAAGTACCTCCTCACTAAGAAAGATGCTAAGCCTCGTCTAATTCGATGGATTCTTCTACTCCAAGACTTTGACATAGAAATCCGAGATAGGAAGGGAGTTGAGAATTCCGTAGCCGACCACTTGTCTAGGCTTCAATATAAGGAAACACATGATGAACTTCCCATAAATGACTACCTAAGGGATGACACCCTACTTAAGATAACACATGCAGATCCATGGTACGTAGACATGTCCCACCTGGTGCAATCAAAAGGAAGTTGCTTCACGATAGTCGTTTCCACCTTTGGGATGAGCCATATCTTTTCCGAGTCTGCACTGATGGACTCTTGAGAAGGTGTGTTCCTATGGCTGAGGCTACTCAAATTATGGAAAGATGCCATGCCTCGCCATATGGAGGACACTATGGAGCATTTCGGACACATGCTAAAATTTGGCAAAGTGGTTTTTTCTGGCCAACGATGTATGAAGATACAAAGGACTTTGTCAGGAGATGCCACCGGTGTCAAAAACATGGGAACATTAACTCACAAAATGAAATGCCTCTCACAAATAATCTTCATGTAGAACTTTTCGATGTTTGGGGCATTGATTTCATGGGGCCATTCCCTATGTCCGGGAATTGCGAGTATATCTTAGTAGCTGTGGACTATGTGTCTAAATGGGTAGAAGCCCTACCTTGTCGATCAGCTGATTCAAAACATGCCAAGAGAATGTTCCATGAAGTAATCTTTCCTCGCTTTGGTATACCCCGGATAGTTATATGCGATGGAGGTTCCCACTTCATCGATAAAATCTTCCGCAAGTACCTAGCCGTTCATGGAGTTCGACACAACGTCGCAACACCATACCATCCTCAGACTAGCGGTCAAGCCGAAACATCTAACAAACAAATCAAAAATATTTTACAAAAGACCGTAGATGAGATGGGTAAGGGGTGGAAGGACAAACTTCCTGATGCACTTTGGGCATATAGAACTGCATTCAAAACACCCATAGGCATGTCACCTTATCAACTTGTATATGGAAAAACTTGTCATTTGCCTGTGGAAGTAGAGTTTAAGGCTCATTGGGCACTCAAGAAATGGAACATGGATCACCACCTTGCTAGTGAGAATCGTGTGATGCAACTATCTGAGCTAGAAGAATGGAGAGAGAAAGCCTTCCACAATTCAAGGATCTATAAAGAAAGAACAAAACAATGGCATGATAAGAGAATCAAGCACAAGGAGTTTAAGCCTGGAGATAAGGTTCTACTATTCAATTCAAGAGTTAAGCTCTTTGGGCATGGTAAGCTACGAAGTAAGTGGGATGGACCATACAAGGTTATTGACACTTCAACTCATGGAGCCATTACCATCCAAGACGACATAGGTAACACTTTTAAGGTAAATGGTCAACGCTTGAAAATCTATCTCGAGCCACAAAACAACCTGGTAGAGGAACTTGATGTGATTGAGTTCATAGAATTCTCACATTAAGCTCTCATAAGCTCTAGGCAATTACCTAACCCTTAACATGTTCCACAAGTTTTGTTGTCTATTTGGGTTGTGCAGGATTTTGAGGCTTAAGAAGAGTGAGACCGAACATGTAGGCCACCAGAGTGAACGACTATGTCAACATCTAGCTTGGGGGAGGCACCCCCACGTGTATCTAGATAAGTATTGCTTTTCTTCCATTGGTTTTATTTTCTAGTATTCGGAAATAAATAAATAAATAAAAATGCATAACCATGAAACCAAACAAAGTTTTTCTTTTGAGTAATATACAATAGTTTTGTGTAATCCTAAGTTTTAAATAAAAAAAAAGTTTGATTCAAGTCTAGGTAATTGACAAACATGATATGAGAAGGTCTGAGCTACTATTTAACTTGTTCCAAGTTTTGCTAGAGTTCTGGAGATTTTATCTTTTGAAAATCTAAAAATTCATAAAAAAATATATGAGATCATAATACCTAGAGTCTTATAAGATATAAATATTAAAACAATGGGCACTTGCTTTGTTCAAGCCATTGTTAATTCTTGTAGTTTTGGTTGAGAGAATTATCATGCTCCCAAGATCAAGATCTTTTTGTTTTAAAAATATAAAAGATTCACTCTTCCGAAGTATCATTGCGTTAGAGGCATGGGACTATGCAAAAATGTGACTTGAAAAAAAGAGAGAGTGAGACGAGAGGTAAAAATTGACAAGTGTCCGAAGTAGAATTAGGGGTACAAAGATACCCTCCTGAGTGGAAAAAATGGACATGTGTCCGACAGTAGAATTAGGGGTACTTGCTGCCCACTTGAAAAAAAAGAGAGAAAAAAAGAAAAAAAATGAAAAAAATGATAGCCCATGGTCCCTCTAATAAGCAATATGCCAGTAAGAGATGACAAACTTCTCAAAAAGGTCAAAGGTCTTGATCTAGGAGTATGACATTCCTCTCCCTTACTCCGAGCGTTGACATAGCAAAATGCAAAGTAAGTATGCTAAAACTTTTAAAGCTCTACTTATATATATCTTTCGAGAAGAAGGCAAATGCCTCGGTTTTATTTTGCAGACTTATAAAAAAACTCCAGAGCAAAGGTAAGACAAAAGAACTTGAAACATAGTGCTTGACTTGATCGTTTTGTTTTCAATCACTTAAGACCTTAAAAACCCTATAGTAAGAGGCATAAAAGTAACCCCTGTTTTCTTGCTGATTTTAGTTTTGCTCAGGGACGAGCAAAGCTTAAGCTTGGGGGAGCTTGTTGACGGTCCTTAATGCTCACATTTAACCATCAACTAATCATGGAAAAGGATCCAAATGCAACCAACACCTAGACTTAGGGCTTTATCTGACAGAATTCCACGAGTTTTGGTGTTTGTCTATTTCTGCAGGGGGTTATCAGGAAATATGAAAGAAAGGCCCACACGTCGGGTCTACATAGAGATATTAATGTGTCGCGCAATTTTCTATCATCTAGAAGACTCCAGAAGCCACGGGAACGAACGGGAAGGAAATCGGGCTCGGAGGCAGGGCGCCCGCCCAACTCTCCTGGGCGCCCGCCCAGCTACAGTGCCCAATCAGGACACGTTTCGCGGATTATGCTCCACCGACCTAAAGGATCAAGGAAAACTGTGCGATCAATGTCGGTTTGATCCGACGGCCCAGATTCACTTGAAGGGACTATAAAACCAGACCCCCTGCCCCCTGGAGATCATACCTCTTCTACAGAATCAAAGCTAGGGTTTCAATTCTTCATCCAAGTAGAGAGGATCCCTCTAGTTCTTCTAGTTCTACCTCTAGTTCATCTAGATCTAGTTCTAGTTCATCTAGTTCTAGTTCTAGTCCCTCTTGTTCTAGTTCTAGTTAGTTCTAGTTGTAATCTAGAAAATAGGGAGAGAGAAGAGGAGAGCGGAGGAGGAGGAGCCGGATCTGTCGGATCTTCCTCAACATTGTACTTTTGCAACAACTGGTTCGTTCTTCATCGTTCTCCAGGTTCTTCAATTCATAATCCTGAGTTCTTTAATTACTTTTATTTACATTCAAGTTATTTATTGGATTCCCGCTTGCATCAAGTGCTCTAATCTTTGCAACATTAGAGTAGTAATTAATAGATTGGACGTGGTGTTTAGTCTTGCAATTACTTGGAATTGCACCCAATCCTGCGGATTGTTGTGGTAGCCCTAGGGTAGTGACAGCCCTAACGGTCGACGTATTCCACCTCGTTCGGATCGGTGTTTGTAGGACCGTAGTCAGACCTTCCTAGCCCCCTTCTCATCTCTTTCTGTGGTTAGTGCTCTGATGTCCCGATATAAATAATCTTTGAAGTAATTCTTGATTCTTAGATCAACTAGAGAACTCTCAGGAAACTTCCTCTCTTCCCACCAAAAATAATTATATAGTTATCCTTGGGCGATCTTGGATCTTAATTAGTACACTCACGTTCCCTGTGGAAAATCGATACTCTGGAATACTCCCGGGTGAAAGCTACATCGGTATCCGTGCGCTTGCGGATTTTTCTGTTTGCGTTTAAAATACCCAACAGAGATGAAGTAGTGTGATTAGTATTTAACAAATTGAGCATGTCTTAAAGGTAGGGACAACCAACATAGCAACATGGCAAAGGATGTTTTTATGTAAAGTACTCCCCCAAGCTTGAATTTTGCAGAATTCAAGTTTAGATGAACTTAATTCAATGTTGTATGATGATTGGTTGGACATACCTTGTGCTTGTCATTCATCCGATCTTCTTGCTCCAATCCTGTAAAGGTTAGTGACAAGAATACCTGAAGGAATATTTTTACAATTATCCTTATATGCTCAATACACAAGGTAATGTTGCAAATAATTAAAAACTCATGTTACGATCTAATCAGTGCTTATTTTAGGGCACTAAGCTTGTCCTTGGGAAACCATCAATTTATGTCGGTGAAGTGGTTTCCCTTCCAACGCTGACCTAAATCAAGATCAACTCAACGAGATCTGCAATATTTATTATAGACATATGCATCGACAACCGCCCTTTAGAAGTTTTTATAAATAGAAAGGAAGAGGGGGATGAAGATCTCAAATGTGGTGATGTTGGAGAGACCAATAGATTGGGAAGATGTTGCATATGAGCATGGAGTAAACAAAGTGGCTATGAAATAAATTCCATGCTCATTAGTGTTATCTTCGTCTCCAATCTGAATGTTTAGAGTTCCTCTTGGATTGGTCTCACTTATGTCCTCTTCTATAGTTGGATGAATCCCATCTTCAAAGGGAGTCAAGAACTCACCATTTGAAATTGAACCAAAGTCAGAATTCATTAAGGCTTCTTCCTTATCCATCCATTCTACACATTCTAGCCATTTAGAACTTGTGATCAGGAAAGAGGAGGTGTTAGAATTTTCAATATGGCTTAGCTCTCCTTTACTTGATGTGTCATCCTCGACTTCTTCATAACAGGAACCAGGACATTCTCTAAGAGAACCATTATTGCGAGGATTTGAATTATCCCTGCTTGAAGGTCTCTTATGGAGCTAGAAGTCTAAACCATCAGCATCTGAAAGACTTAAGGTCGGAATTCCTTCCTCCCTTGGAGAATTTTGGGGTATTGATGGTTTAGGATCGATAGCTAAAGTTTGGAATTGAAGTGGTTGTGATCTGGCTATCGAAACTTCTTCTTCTTGTCTAGGAACTGGTCCTGTCTCTTTCTCAGGGATATAAAAGCTAGGAGACTTTCCACTTAATAAATCAATCAAATTCCAAGCTTCACTAGTAGGTAGGTGATAGAAGGATCCTCCAGAGGCTGTATTCAAGGTTTGCTTATTTTCCCCACTAAGGCCCTCAAAAAAGTGAATTAGAAGAACTTCTTATGGAATAGAAAGCTTTGGGCCAGTGAGAGTAAGGTTAATAAAGCGGTCCCATGATTTCCTAAGAGATTCTTCTTCCAGTTATCTAAAAGAAATAATCTCATGCCGAAGTTCCGCCACTTTGGAAATTGGAAAATATTTAGAAAGAAAACTACTATATAACTCCTTCCAATCTCCATGAACACTTCCTATTTTGAGTTTGTACCAATGTCTACCTTTTCCTGTTAAAGAGAACGGAAAGAGCTTCCATTTAAGGGTCTCATCGGACCTTCCTTCTATGCGAAGGAGGTCACAGATGTTGACGGTCCTTAATGCTCACATTTAACCATCAACTAATCATGGAAAAGGTTCTAAATGGAACCAACACCTAGACTTAGGGTTTTATCTGACAGAATTCCACGAGTTTTGGTGTTTGTCTATTTCTGCAGGGGGTTATCAGGAAATAAGGAAGAAAGGCCCACACGTCGGGTTTACATAGAGATATTAACGTGCCGCGCAATTTTCTACCATCTAGAAGACTCCAGAAGCCACGGGAACGAACGGGAGGCCGATCGGGCCCGGGGGCAGGGTGCCCGCCCAGCTACAGTAACCAATCAGCTTCAACTTCGCGGATCGTGCTCCACCGACCTAAGGGACCAAGGAAAACCGTGCGATTAATGTCGGTTTGATCCGACGGCCTAGATTCATCTGAAAAGACTATATAAGCAAGGCCCCCTGGCCCATGGAGACCATACCTCTTCTACAGAATCAAAGCTAGGGTTTCAATTCTTCATCCAAGTAGAGAGGATCCCTCTAGTTCTTCTAGTTCTACATCTAGTTCATCTAGATCTAGTTCTAGTTCATCTAGTTCTAGTTCTAGTTCCTCTAGTTCTAGTTCTAGTTAGTTCTAGTTGTAATCTAGAAAATAGGGAGAGAGAAGAGGAGAGCGGAGGAGGAGCCGGATCTGTCGGATCTTCCTCAACATTGTACTTTTGCAGCAATTGGTTCGTTCTTCATCGTTCTCCAGGTTCTTCAATTCATAATCCTGTGTTCTTTAATTACTTTTATTTACATTCAAGTTATTTATTGGATTCCCGCTTGCATCAAGTGCTCTAATCTTTGCAACATTAGAGTAGTAATTAATAGATTGGACGTGGTGTTTAGTCTTGCAATTACTTGGAATTGCACCCAATCCTGCGGATTGTTGTGGTAGCCCTAGGGTAGTGACAGCTCTAACGGTCGACGTATTCCACCTCGTTCGGATCGGTGTTTGTAGGACCGTAGTCAGACCTTCCTAGCCCCCTTCTCATCTCTTTCTGTGGTTAGTGCTCTGATGTCCCGATATAGATAATCTTGAAGTAATTCTTGATTCGTAGATCAACTAGAGAACTCTCAGGAAACTTCCTCTCTTCCCACCAAAAACAATTATATAGTTATCCTTGGGCGATCTTGAATCTTAATTAGTACACTCACGTTCCCTGTGGAAAATCGATACTCTGGAATACTCCCGGGTGAAGGCTACATCGGTATCCGTGCGCTTGCGGATTTTTCTGTTTGCGTTTAAAATACCCAACAAGCTTTCTGGCGTCGTTGCCGGGGAACGGTAGCTGTGCTAGTTTCGAACCAAGTCGTCCGTGTATCCTTTTTCTTTTCCTTTTTACCACACTCACCTTACCATTTTCACCACACCAGATGGATTTCACTCCTATCTATAAATTCTTTGCTCCAAAGGGTGAGTTATTAGAGCCACCACCATCATCACATCCAATTCTTACAGATGGCTACGACCTCGGCCCTGATCTAATAGACATGATTCAGGAGCAACCCTTCTCTGGGCAAGTAGATGAAGATCCATACACCCACCTTAGATAATTCGAGCAGTTGTGCTCTTGCCGATCTATTTCTGGCATGACACAAGAAACCCTTAAATGGAAATTATTTCTGTTCTCCCTTTTGCGAAGAGCAAAGAAGTGGTATGCTCATTCTGTAGAAGGCGTTAATGGAAATTGGGACGAACTTCGGGACAACTTTTGTTTCGCTTTCTTCCCACTCTTTCGAATCGCTGACCTTATAATCGAAATTCTTACATTCAAACAAAGAGAGAAGGAAACTTTAGGAGCAGCTTGGGCTAGGTTCACAAGCCTTACCAATTCCGGTCCAAACCTTTCCCTGCCTGACCATGTACTGTACTACCACTTTTATCGTGGTCTAAGCAAGGAGGCTGCTCTTCACCTCGACATTGCTTCAGGAGGCTCATTCACACACAAACTCACAGATGAGGGGAGAGCTATCCTAGAGAGAATCCTTGAAAATACCCGTTACACAGGCATTTATGATGAGTTTCCTGAAGAAGAAAAAGAAGTCGAGCCTGATCCAAAACCAAAAGATGAGGAACTTGCAACCGAGTTAGAAATTCCACCTGACCCACCTATTAATTTGGTTGTAGAGAAACCTCCTGATAAGGGAATGCAAAACCAACTAAAGGATGATGAACCACCACCTATAGAGCATCCCTTTGAATTCGAGGAACATCTTTTTGAAGATTATGGAAACACCTCGAATTTTCCTATCCAAACACGACCTCTAGCAAGGACCACTCAATCTGTTCTAAGAGTAGAATATGTTGACATAGAACACATCAAAAGCCTTTCGGCTATTCTGAGTTATGAATGGCTAACAGAAGCAGAGCTGTCTCCAGAGGTAGCTCGGATCATCACTCCTTCAACCATTCTTCTGTGCCAAATTAGACGGTCCGTTAGGAAGGTCCACTACAATCCATATGTTGGGATAAATGTTATTTCCAAGGAGTTAGCTGACACTCTTTATCCCAACGAGTCCATAACCCCATCTCAAAAACTTTTACACAGTCCATCTGGATTAATTCTAGAAAGCCATGGGGTATTAAGGGCAGTTTCTGTTAGAATCAAGGACTCTAGAATATGTCTAGACTTTCACATTTTTGACATACCAGAGATTCCTCTCTTGATTGGCAGACCAATCATGAAACTTCTACAGGAACAACCACAACGAGGTCATTTAGACTTCAAGGTTGGGAATTCCACTATTGTTGTTCCTCTTGCTAGATCAATTAACACGATAGTGGAACCCAAACTTGACCCAGATCCTATTGAGGAGGTCTTAATGGTGACTGAAGAGGAGATGACCCAACCATTCTTTAATCATGAACACTTTGTTCAAGAAGAAGAAGAGTTGGTAGAACCCGTTGAGCTAGACAAAAATGAACTACCTTCACCTCCTTCGATAGAATTAAAACCTCTTCCTTCTGGCCTTAGATATGTCTTTTTGCACAACAACTCAAAAACTCCAGTAATTATCAGTGACAAGCTTTCCGATTATGAAACACAACAACTTGTCACTGTTCTTGAAAGACATAGATCAGCATTTGGCTACTCTCTCGAGGATCTCACAGGCATTAGTCCCATTCTCTACACTCATTGTATCCCTATTGATCCTAATTTTACACCTTCAAGGGAACCACAACGGAGACTTAACAATGCTATGTGAGAGGTTGTTAAGAAAGAGGTCCTCAAACTCTATCGTGCTGGGATTATTTATCCTGTGCCACATAGTGAGTGGGTTAGCCCTGTCCAAGTAGTGCCAAAGAAAGGAGGAATGACGGTTGTTAGGAATGAGAAAAATGAACTCATCCCTCAACGAATTGTCACTGGGTGGCGTATGTGTATTGACTATCGAAAACTCAATAAGGCTACAAAGAAAGATCATTTTCCGTTACCCTTCATTGATGAAATGTTGGAACGGCTTGCAAACCACTCTTTCTTTTGCTTCCTTGATGGTTATTCTGGATATCACCAAATCCCAATCCACCCAGATGACCAAGAAAAGACTACCTTTACATGCCCATATGGAACTTATGCATACCGACGAATGTCGTTCGGATTGTGCAATGCTCCAGCTTCTTTCCAACGGTGCATGATGTCTATTTTCTCAGACATGATTGAGAAGATCATGGAGGTTTTCATAGATGATTTTACCATCTATGGCAAAACCTTCGATCATTGTTTGGAGAATTTAGATAGAGTCTTGCAGCGATGTGAAGAAAAGCACTTAACCCTGAACTGGGAGAAATGCCATTTTATGGTTCAGGAAGGAATAGTGCTAGGACATAAAGTGTCCGAACGTGGTATAGAGGTGGACAAAGCAAAGATTGAAGTTATTGAAAAACTTCCACCTCCCACGAATGTGAAAGGAATCCGTAGCTTTTTGGGACATGCAGGGTTCTATAGACGCTTTATCAAGAATTTCTCTCAAATTGCTAGACCCCTAACTAATCTCCTAGCTAAGGACGCACCTTTCATCTTTAGTGATGAGTGTCATGAATCTTTTCAAACTCTTAAGAAAGCACTCATCTCAACCCCGATGATCCAACCACCTGATTGGAATCTTCCTTTTGAGATCATGTGTGATGCTAGCGATTTTGCGGTTGGTGCCGTTTTAGGACAAACCAAGGATAAAATGCATTATGCCATATCCTACGCTAGCAAATCCTTATCTGGACCACAGCTCAATTACACTACAACTGAAAAAGAGCTTTTAGCTGTTGTCTTTGCTATAGACAAGTTTAGATCTTACTTAGTGGGGGCAAAGATAAGCATCTATTCAGACCATGCTGCTCTCAAGTACCTCCTCACTAAGAAAGATGCTAAGCCTCGTCTAATTCGATGGATTCTTCTACTCCAAGACTTTGACATAGAAATCCGAGATAGGAAGGGAGTTGAGAATTCCGTAGCCGACCACTTGTCTAGGCTTCAATATAAGGAAACACATGATGAGCTTCCCATAAATGACTACCTAAGGGATGACACCCTTCTTAAGATAACACATGCAGATCCATGGTACGCAGACATCGTAAACTTAATAGTAAAAGGCTATGTCCCACCTGGTGCAAACAAAAGGAAGTTGCTTCACGATAGTCGTTTCCACCTTTGGGATGAGCCATATTTTTTCCGAGTCTGCGCTGATGGACTCTTGAGAAGGTGTGTTCCTATGGCTGAGGCTACTCAAATTATGGAAAGATGCCATGCCTCGCCATATGGAGGACACTATGGAGCATTCTGGACACATGCTAAAATTTGGCAAAGTGGCTTTTTCTGGCCAACGATGTATGAAGATACATAGGACTTTGTCAGGAGATGCCACCGATGTCAAAAACATGGGAATATCAACTCACGAAATGAAATGCCTCTCACAAATAATCTTCAAGTAGAACTTTTCGATGTATGGGGCATTGATTTCATGGGGCCATTCCCTATGTCCGGGAATTGCGAGTATATCTTAGTAGCTGTGGACTACGTGTCCAAATGGGTAGAAGCCCTACCTTGTCGATCAGCTGATTCAAAACATGCCACGAGAATGTTCCATGAAGTAATCTTTCCTCGTTTTGGTATACCCCGGATAGTTATAAGCGATGGAGGTTCCCACTTCATCGACAAAATCTTCCGGAAGTACCTAGCCGATCATGGAGTTCGACACAACGTCACAACACCATACCATCCTCAGACTAGCAGTCAAGCCGAAACATCTAACAAACAAATCAAAAATATTTTACAAAAGACCATAAATGCGATGGGTAAGGGGTGGAAGGACAAACTTCCTGATGCACTTTGGGCATATAGAACTGCATTCAAAACACCCATAGGCATGTCACCTTATCAACTTGTATATGGAAAAACTTGTCACTTGCCTGTGGAAGTAGAGTGTAAGGCTGATTGGGCACTCAAGAAATGGAACATGGATCTCCACCTCGCTAGCGAGAATCGTCTGATGCAACTATCTGAGCTAGAAGAATGGAGAGAGAAAGCCTACCACAATTCAAGGATCTATAAAGAGAGAACAAAACGATGGCATGATAAGAGAATCAAGCACAAGGAGTTTAAGCCTGGAGATAAGGTTCTACTATTCAATTCAAGAGTTAAGCTCTTTGGGCATGGTAAACTACGAAGTAAGTGGGATGGACCATACAAGGTTATTGACACTTCAACTCATGGAGCCATTACCATCCAAGATGACATAGGTAACACTTTTAAGGTAAATGGTCAACGTTTGAAAATCTATCTTGAGCCACAAAACAACCTGGTAGAGGAACTTGATGTGATTGAGTTCATAGAATTCTCATATTAAGCTCTCATAAGCTCTAGATAATTACCTAACCCTTAACATGCTCCACAAGTTTTGTTGTCTATTTGGGTTGTGCAGGATTTTGAGGCTTAGGAAGAGTGAGACCAAACATGCAGGCTACAAGAGTGAACGACTATGTCAACATCCAGCTTGGGGGAGGCACCCCCACGTGTATCTAGATAAGTATTACTTTTCTTTCTTGGTTTTATTTACTAGTATTCAGAAATAAATAAATAAATAAATGCATAACCATGAAACCAAACAATGTTTTTCTTTTGAGTAATTTACAGTAGTTTTGTGTAATCCTAAGTTTTAAATAAAATAAAAAGAAAGTTTGATTCAAGTCTAGGTAATTGACAAACATGATATGATAAGGTCTGAGCTACTATTTAACTTGTTCCAAGTTTTGCTAGAGTTCTCGAGATTTTATCTTTTGAAAATCTAAAAAATTCATAAAAAAAAATATGAGATCATAATACTTAGAGTCTTATAAGATATAAATATTAAAACTGTGGGCACTTGCTTTGTTCAAGCCATTGTTAATTCTTGTAGTTTTGGTTGAGAGAATTATCATGCTCCCAAGATCAAGATCTTTTTGTTTTAAAAATATAAAAGATTCACTCTTCCGAAGTATTATTGCGTTAGAGGCATGGGACTATGCAAAAATTTGATTCAAAAAAAGGAGTGAGACGAGAGGTAAAAATGGACAAGTGTCCGAAGTAGAATTAGGGGTACAAAGATACCCACCTGAGTGGAAAAAATGGACAAGTGTTCGACAGTAGAATTAGGGGTACTTGCTACCCACTTGAAAAAAAAGAGACTGAAAAAAAGAGAAAAAAAAGAAAAAAAATGATAGCCCATGGTCCCTCTAATAAGCAATATGCCAGTAAGAGATGACAAACTTTTCAAAAAGGTCAAAAGTCTTGATCTAGGAGTATGACATTCCTCTCCCTTACTCCAAGCGTTGACCTAGCAAAATGCAAAGTAAGTATGCTAAAACTTTTAAAGCTCTACTTATATATCTTTCGAGAAGAAGGCAAATGCCTCAGTTTTATTTTGCAGACTTATAAAAAACTCCAGAACAAAGGTAAGACAGAAGAACTTGAGACATAGTGCTTCACTTGATCGTTCTATTTTTCAATCACTTAAGACCTTAGTAATAACTTAAAAACCCTGTTGTAAGAGGCATAAAAGTAACCCCTGATTTCTTGCTGATTTTAGCTTTGCTCAGGGACGAGCAAAGGTTAAGCTTGGGGGAGCTTGTTGACGGTCCTTAATGCTCACATTTAACCATCAACTAATCATGGAAAAGGATCTAAATGGAACCAACACCTAGACTTAGGGTTTTATCTGACAGAATTCCACGAGTTTTGGTGTTTGTCTATTTCTACAGGGGGTTATCAGGAAATAAGGAAGAAAGGCCCACACGTCGGGTTTACATAGAGATATTAACGTGGCGCGCAATTTTCTACCATCTAGAAGACTCCACAAGCCACGAGAACGAACGGGAGGCCGATCGGGCCCGGGGCAGGGCGCCTGCCCAAGTCCCTTGGGTGCCCGCCCAGCTACAGTAACCAATCAGCTTCAACTTCGCAGATCGTGCTCCACCGACCTAAGGGACCAAGGAAAACCGTGCGATTAATGTCGGTTTGATCTGACGGCCTAGATTCATCTGAAAAGACTATATAAGCAAGGCGCCCTGGCCCCTGGAGACCATACCTCTTCTACAGAATTAAAGCTAGGGTTTCAATTCTTCATCCAAGTAGAGAGGATCCCTCTAGTTCTTCTAGTTCTACTTCTAGTTCATCTAGATCTAGTTCTAGTTCATCTAGTTCTAGTTCTAGTTCCTCTAGTTCTAGTTCTAGTTAGTTCTAGTTGTAATCTAGAAAATAGGGAGAGAGAAGAGGAGACCGGAGGAGGAGCCGGATCTGTCGGATCTTCCTCAACATTGTACTTTTGCAGCAACTGGTTCATTCTTCATCGTTCTCCAGGTTCTTCAATTCATAGTCCTGAGTTCTTTAATTACTTTTATTTACATTCAAGTTATTTATTGGATTCCCGCTTGCATCAAGTGCTCTAATCTTTGCAACATTAGAGTAGTAATTAATAGATTAGACGTGGTGTTTAGTCTTGCAATTACCTAGAATTGCACCCAATCCTGCGGATTGTTGTGGTAGCCTTAGGGTAGTGACAGCCCTAACGGTCGACGTATTCCACCTCATTTGGATCGGTGTTTGTAGGGCCGTAGTCAGACCTTCCTAGCCCCCTTCTCATCTCTTTCTGTGGTTAGTGCTCTGATCTCCCGATATAGATAATCTTGAAGTAATTCTTGATTCTTAGATCAACTAGAGAACTCTCAGGAAACTTCCTCTCTTCCCACCAAAAACAATTATATAGTTATCCCTGGGCGATCTTGAATCTTAATTAGTACACTCACGTTCCCTGTGGAAAATCGATACTCTGGAATACTCCCGGGTGAAGGCTACATCGGTATCCGTGCGCTTGCGGATTTTTCTGTTTGCGTTTAAAATACCCAACAACAGACTCGATAAAACTCCCTTAGGTGTGTGTATGGGTTTTCCTCACCTTCTCCTGAGAAAGGTTGTTTTTGAACAAATTCTATGTATTCGGGGTCTATCTCAAAACTAGATGCTATGATAGGATTTGAAGATTTTGGTGGTTCGAGATGTGTGCCCGTAGGTCTATGAAATTCATAGATGGACATGCTTGAATTCACGATAGACTAGAGATCAAGGATTAGATAAGAAGAAAGATTAGCAGAGATGAGGCAAAGGATAAAAGCAAAATATTTTTGTTTAGAAAATGATTAAGCTAGTTCGTAGTCAACTCAGCAACCGTTTCCCCGGCAACGGTGCCAAAAATGCTTGTTGACACTTGCTAACACCACTTGAATACTAGGTTGTCATCCCCAGCATGGCACTAGAGTGTACTATGGTATTTATACGCACACAGACAATCCGCAAGCGCACAGATACCGTTGAAGCTTTTACCCGGTCAAAGGTTTTATCGTATCCACAGGGAAACGGGAGAACTGATCTACGCTCTAACTTAACCAAGATAAGTAAATAGGTGTAAATAGGAAAGATGGTAGAATCGAATAAGAACAATATTAAAGGTAAGATAACAGTGAGTGATAATATGGGAATAGAGAATAGAGCAATTCTAGTATATGGGCGATGGTAGCAGAATAGAGAGGATAACTATGGTTTCTCTACTTCAAAGGGGTATGTCTATGTCTGGGACGAACCACGTGATAAGAGTACACCACAAAGGATGCTTATCCATACGCCGATAAACCCTACCCGTCCTGCTAACAAGAGGTGGACTACAGGGGACCAACGTAACTGTCACCTACGCGGCCTACCACACGATCCAGCTAGACAGGGGATATCCACAAGTAATCTAGATCTAAGCACCTCGCTTACACCTATACTACAACTCTCACCTATAGCGTCCTATAGATTAGAATACTCAAAAGAGTTGTGAACCAGAACATACATAATTAGTAATTGCATAATGAATTAGAAGTAGATTACCAGAGTCATCCCATGAGCAAGCTTGATTAGAGCTTGATCATGACGAAGTACAACCAAAGGAAGAACCGACAGGCCGGCCTCTCCTCCAATCCTCCCTCGCTCTCCATCTCGCTACTATCTAGATCTACTCTAGTTTAGAGAAGAGAGGAGAGCTCTCATCTCTAAACCCTAGCTTTTGCTCTGTCTATGAATAATGAATAGGGATCAAGGGATGCCTCCTCTAGGGGCCAGGGGGTCTGGTTATATAGTCCCCTCAAGTGAACCTAGGCCGTCGGATCAAACCAACATTGATTGAACGGTTATTCTTAATACTTTAGGTCGGTGGAGATCTCCCGAGAGAAAGAGTCCTGATTGGGCTCCAAGTCAGGGCGGGCGCCTAGGGCAGGAGGGCGGGCGCCCTGCCTCTGGCCCCGTTCGGCCTCCGCTTTCTTCCCGTGGCTTCAGGAGTCTTCTAGATCTAAGATAATTGCGCGGCACGTTAATATCTCTATGTAATCCCGACGTGTGCGCCTTTCTTCCATATTTCCTGATAACCCCCTGCAGAAATAGACAAACACCAAAACTTGTGGAATTCTGTCAGATAAAACCCTAAGTCTAGATGTTGATTTCATTTGGATCCTTTTCTTTGTTTATTTGATAATTAAATTTGATACTTAAGGACCGTCGACAACCGTTAGGGCTGTCACTACCCTAAGGCTACCACAACAATCCGCAGGATTGGGTGCAATTCTAGGTAATTGCAAGACTAAACACCACGTCTAATCTATTAATTACTACTCTAGCGTTATAAATACTGGAGCACTTGATGCAAGCGGGAATCCAATAAATAACTTGAATGTAAATAAAAGTAATTAAAGAACTCAGGAATTATGAGTTGAAGAACCTGGAGAACGATGAAGAACGAACCAGTTGCTGCAAAAGTACAATGTTGAGGATGATCCGACAGATCCGGCTCCTCCTCCGCTCTCCTCTTCTCTCTCCCTATTTTCTAGATTACAACTAGCACTAACTAGAACTAGAACTAGAGGAACTAGAACTAGAACTAGATGAACTAGAATTAGATCTAGAAGAACTAAAGGTAGAACTAGAAGAACTAGAGGGATCCTCTCTACTTGGATGAAGAATTGAAACCCTAACTTTGATTCTGTAGAAGAGGTATGATCTCCAGGGGCCAGGGGGTCTGGTTTTATAGTCCCTTCAAGTGAATATGGGCCGTTGGATAGAAAAAGAGGTATGCCTTCCTTGTGTAAATTGTTAAGCTTCATGCGTCTCTCTCTTTGTCTCCAATGTGAGTTTATCTCAGGACTTCCCAGGTTAATATTAAAAGTTTTCCTGCAGGGGTTAGTCCAACAAAATATCCAATATCTACTATAGCATACTATTGGCTCAAAAATCAACCTAGACACCATGTCTAGTTTGATTTAGTAGGGCATTTTAACCTAAGCATCATGCTTAATTTAAACTCCCTTATAAGTAAGATCATCATTCCTAAACTAAGCACCATGCTTAATTAAGAGATAAATAAAACTACTCCAAGCGTAGACATATAATAAAGCAAATAAAGGTAGCATGAAAGCATTTATAGAGATCTACTCAAGTGGAGATGAAGTAGTGTGATTAGTATTTAACAAAATTGAGCGTGTCTTAAAGGTAGCAACAACCAACATAGCAACATGGCAAAGGATGTTTTTATGTAAAGTACTCCCCCAAGCTTGAATTTTGCAAAATTCAAGTTTGGATGAATTTAATTCAATGTTGTATGATGATTGTTTGGACATACCTTGTGCTTGTCATTCATCCGATCTTCTCGCTCCAATCCTGGAAAGGTTAGTGACAAGAATACCCGAAGGAATATTTTTACAATTATCCTTATATACTCAACACACAAGGTAATGTTGCAAATAATTAAAAGCTCATGTTACGATCTGATCAGTGCTTATTCTAGGACACTAAGCTTGTCCTTGGGAAACCATTAATTTATGTCAGCGAAGTGGTTTCCCCTCCAACTCTAACCTATATCAAGATCAACTCAACGAGATCTGTAAAATTTATTATAGACATATGCATCGACAACCGCCCTTTTAAAGTTTTTATAAATAGAAAGGATGAGGGGGTTGGAGATCTCGAATGTGGTGATGTTGGAGAGACCAATGGATTGTGAAGATGTTGCATATGAGTATGGAGTAAATGAAGTGGCTATGAAATAAATTCCATGCTCATTAATGCTTGGAGTGAAATCCATGTGGTGTGATGAAAATGGTAAGGTGAGTGTGGTAAAAAAGGAAAAGAAAAAGGATACACGGACGACTTGGTTCGAAACTAGCACAGCTACCATTCCCCGGCAACGGCGCCAGAAAGCTTGTTGGGTATTTTAAACGCAAACAGAAAAATCCACAAGCGCACGGATACCGATGTAGCTTTCACCCGAGAGTATTCCAGAGTATCGATTTTCCACAGAGAACGTGAGTGTACTAATTAAGATCCAAGATCGCCCAAGGATAACTATATAATTATTTTTGGTGGGAAGAGAGGAAGTTTCCTGAGAGTTCTCTAGTTGATCTAAGAATCAAGAATTACTTCAAGATTATCTATATCGGGACATCAGAGCACTAACCACAGAAAGAGATGAGAAGGGGGCTAGGAAGGTCTGACTACGGTCCTACAAACACCGATCCGAACGAGGTGGAATACGTCAACCGTTAGGGCTGTCACTACCCTAAGGCTACCACAACAATCCGCAGGATTGGGTGCAATTCTAGGTAATTGCAAGACTAAACACCACGTCTAATCTATTAATTACTACTCTAATGTTGCAAAGATTAGAGCACTTGATGCAAGCGGGAATCCAATAAATAACTTGAATGTAAATAAAAGTAATTAAAGAACTCAGGAATTATGAGTTGAAGAACCTGGAGAACGATGAAGAACGAACCAGTTGCTGCGAAAGTACAATGTTGAGGAAGATCCGACAGATCCGGCTCCTCCTGCGCTCTCCTCTTATCTCTACCTATTTTTTTAGATTACAACTAGAACTAACTAGAACTAGAACTAGAAGAACTAGAACTAGATCTAGAAGAACTAGAGGTAGAACTAGAAGAACTAGAGGGATCCTCTCTACTTGGATGAAGAATTGAAATCCTAACTTTGATTCTGTAGAAGAGGTATGATCTCCAGGGGCCAGGGGATCTGGTTTTATAGTCCCTTCAAGTGAATATGGGCCGTTGGATCAAACCGACTTTGATTGAACGGTTATCCTTGATCCTTTAGGTTGGTGGAGCATGATCCCTGAGTTGTACTCTGATTGGTCAGAATAGGTGGGCGGGCACCCTCAGGACTTGGGCGGGCGCCCTGTCCCTGAGCCCCCTCGGCCTCCGCTTCGGTCCCGTGGCTTCTGGAGTCTTCTAGATGATAGAAAATTGCGCGGCATGTTAATATCTCTATGTAAACCCGACGTGTGGGCCTTTCTTCCGTATTTCCTGATAACCCCCTGCAGAAATAGACAAACACCAAAACTCGTGGAATTCTGTCAGGTAAAACCCTAAGTCTAGGTGTTGGTTCCATTTAGATCCTTTTCCATGATTAGTTGACGGTTAAATGTGAGCATTAAGGACCGTCAACACCCTCCTAAATCAAATTAGACATGGTGTCTAGGTTGATTTTTGAGCCGATAGTATGCTATAGTAGATATGGGATATTTTGTTGGACCAACCCCTACAGGAAAACTTTCAATATCGACCTAGGAAGTCCTAAGATAAACTCACATTGGAGACAAAGAGAGAGACACATGAAGTTTAACAATTTACACAAGGAAGACATAGCTCATAAGAGATGATGCATGGAGGGTGCCACAAACACGATGCACAACCGCTAGGAAAGGAAAGCTTCCACTAGGTAATACTGTACCATCACTCTTCAGGTAAGGTAACATCTTAAGGTACTTGACTATCGCTTTTATAAGCTTCTCCTTGGTTCTGGCGTTCACATGAATAAAAGAAACAAACATGTATGATTTGTAACTCCAAATTAACCAACCCAATTAATTCAACATGTTTAGTCCTTTAATCTTTGTTCTTAGTACTACCTTCGTGATCCCACACTCCTAATCATATAAGCTAAAATGTGCACATTCAATCTTTGGAAGATATAAACAAAACATAAATATAGATAGATTATCTTTCCATTAGGTCGAGCGATCTGATCTGACAAATGTTTCAAATGCTACACTCATGATCTTATTATCCATCAACTTTGTCTTGCTCTCTATGCTTAAGGTTAGAGAAGAACAAATACACTTTTGGTTCTATTGGTGTTTTACACCAACAGGGCCCATGCACTTGATCTCTGCCTTGTATTTATGAGTAGGTACACTTTGAGCAAAATCTGAAGGAGTTTTACAACTGCTAGATTCTTCCAAGTGAAGGACCTAGATCTACGAGCACAAAGACACTGGAGATACTGGACACTCAGGCAATCACTGCCCTAAGATGCTTGAGGACATAAATTACATCTGAAAGAGCATCTAGGCCCCTAGTGATTTCAGTGATTAATGACAATGTTGATTACTATGACTAACGTGTGTTTTGCAGAGGCAAAGTCATCAGTGATGTCATGGTAATAGGTACTCGATGGACAGGGACGTAAATGCCTACTTAATAGTGAAAATCGTTTTGGTTTTCAAAGGATGGATGGACATCGTCAAGACTAGACTAGGTCTAAGTGCCATATGGTGAAGAAGGGCACTTAGAGTAGTTTAGGACTTTGTTTTTCCTTTGACCGTACTATTAAGAGGGGCTTTGATCTAGTAGCTTGACTTAGGCAAGGCTTTAGGTTTACGTGTGGTGCACACTTGGTAAACCTAGCACTAGGTAGCACAGAGATAGTCCTTAGATCGAGAGGAACCAACTTTGTTTTTGAACGATCGCGTTTCGACGAAGTTTGGGTGCCTAAGTAGGCACCAGACGCTGCACTGGACGCTCTGTGAGTGCGTCCGGTGAGGTCCTTAACCGTTGGAGGTTTTCGGTGCTTAGGGTTAGGCACCGGACGCTGGCACTGGACTCACCGGGCAGCGTCCGGTCCCACACCCAGGGAGGTTGTAAACTTCCCCTGTGCACCGGACGCTAGCACCAGAAGCACCGGGTAGGGTCCGGTCCCATACTCACGGAGTTTGTAAAACTCCCCGGAGCACCGAACGGTGCCACCGGTCGCTAAGAGGTAGCGTCCGGTGACCTGTCAGACGCATGTACAGTTAGCCGTTGTGTGTCACCGGACGCTCGGTGCAGAGCGTCCAGTGCAACATTAACAGCGTCCGGTGACCCCGTTTTTAGTGGAAAACGGTTGGCTGACCTTTGGACTTCGTGGGGTGTATTTATACTCCTCCACCTCGTCCATGAGAGGTCTCTTGCCCATTTGAACATCTGAGAAACTCGTTGTGGAGCACGAGAGTAGCAAGAGCCTAGAGAAGATTGAGATTTGAGTGATTTCTTAAGAGAATCCTTCTCTAGTGAATTGAGTCAAGTGTGCATCCACCACTCTCTAGAGCCTTGTTTGGGTCAAGTGAGAGTTCTTTGCTTGTTACTCTTGGTGATCGCCATCACCTAGACGGTTCGGTGGTGATTGGAGGCACGAAGACCGCACGGAGTTCTTGTGGGTGGCTCGTGTCAAGCTTGTGAGCGGTTTTGGGTGATTCACCGCGACGGAGTGTCGAAGAATCATCCTGTAGAGAGCACTTGGTCCTTGCACGGACCAAGGGGGAGCAAGACCCTTGCACGGGTGCTCCAACGAGGACTAGTGGAGAGTGCCGACTCTCCGATACCTCGGCAAAACATCGCCGAGCACTTTCTTCCACTACTCCTTTACATTCTCGCATTTACTTTGTGTTTTTACATTCTTAGAATTGCCATGCTAGAATAGGATTGGAACTAGGTTGCAAAACTTTTATCCGGTAGCTCTCTAGTCACACTACGCATAAGGGGTTAAATTGGAGCTTATAGGTTGCTTAAATTTTTAGAGATGCCCAATTCACCCCCCTCTTGGGCATCTTGATCCTTTCAATTGGTATTGGAGCCTAGTGCTCATTATTTAGGCTTCACCACCTAGAGAAAGATGTCTAACGGGGATGGACCGCCACCCATATTCGATGCGGATGACTTCCCGTATTGGAAAATATAGATGGAGTCATACCTTGAGGCATGTGATATAAAGTGCCTAAAATCCGCGACCGAAGGGTTTACCCCTCCAGAAAAGGACACCGCTCTTACTCCACAAGAGCATGAAAACGAGAAGTGGAATACAAAGGCCAAAAACCACATCTTTAGAGGTCTTTGCAAAGAGGTGTTCAACCGCGTTCGGAGCCACAAAACCGCCCATGCTCTATGGAAGGAACTTTGTGCGCACCATGAGGGATCAAAGAGTGTACGCGAGGAACGCTATCACTTAGTGATGAACAAGCTTAATACATTTGAAATGCTTCCCAAAGAAAATGCTAATGAAATGTATTCTCGCTTGAATGTCATTGTAGAGGAGCTTAATGGACTTGGGCTCACTCAAATGAGTGCGGCGGATGTCGCAAGGAAGATACTATGTGTGCTCCCCATTGAGAAATATGGGCACATAGTAACGGTGCTTCATCAAGGCGATCTTTGCACCGCTACACCAACCGCCATATTGGGGAAGATCAATGCTCATGAGATGTATATGCACATGAACCCCCAAGATGGCTCCTCATCAGTCAAGAAGGAGAAGAAGGACTTGGCCCTCAAAGCTTCTCACAAGGGCATAGCCAAGAAGATTGAAGTTGAGTCATCAACTTCAAGTGATGATGATGCTTCCATTGCCCACTTGGTGAGAAGAACCACCAAGATGTTGAAGAAGCTCAACAAGAATGGAGTCAACTTTGACTCCAAGAAGAAGAAGTTCTTCACAAGTAGCAAGAGAAAGCCCATCTCCGAGATGGATTGCTACAATTGTGGTGAGCTTGGTCATCTTACTCATCAATGTCCAAAGCCCAAGAAGGACAAATACAAGAAGAAGAACAAAGAACAAGATGATTCAAGTGATGATGAGAAGAATGAAAAGAAGCCATACAAGAAGAAAGGTAGCAAGAAGAAGGAGCACTACAAGAAGAAGAATGGCAAGGCTTACATTGTTGGTGATTGGCTCACCGACATTGAGAGCTCAAGTGGTGACTCTTCCGGCAATGAGAGTGATGATGAGAAGGTTGCCACCATTGCCATTGATGCTCCATCACCATCATCTTCACCACCATCTACATCCTCTACACATCTATGCCTCATGGCTAAGGGTGACCGGAAGGTACAAAGTGAGGATGGGAGTAGTGAAAGTGATAGTGAATATGAATCACCCTCTTATGACAAACTTGTAAAATTGCTAAACAAATACACAAAAGTCATAAGAAAGACTAGAAGTGAAAATGAAAAGCTTGAACTTGAAAATGAAACACTTCTAGCAAAGCTTAAGTCTAGTGATGAGCTTAGGGATCAAAATGAGATCATGACCACTAAGCTGAAGGAGCTCAAACTCTCTTTAAAAGAGCTCAAAGAAAAATATGATAAACTTGAGAGTGTTCATGATGAGCTTATCACTAGATATAGAGCAATGAAAGAAGAGCTAACAACTCTAAAAGCCAACTATGACAACCTTGAGATTGCTTATAAGCATGCAATTGATGAAACACATGTTGCTACTAATCATGTTGCTAAGCTTGATGTAGCCACATCTTGTGATGACTTACTTGTGGAGAGCACAAGCAAATGTATTGATTGCAAGGGCAAGAAAGTGGTAGTGACTGAAAGCTACAAGGACACTATCAAACTCAAGGATGAAATTGTCATGCTCAAGAAAGAGTTGCAAGAGCAAGCCAAGCACAAGACTATTGTGATTGAGTCACTTCATGAAGACAAGAACCTTGCATATGAGAACAAGTTACTCAAGGAAGAAAACCAATATCTCAAGCTTGGTTTGATGTATGACAAGCAAGAAGAAGATGAGACATTCATCTTGGATGAGTTAGCTAGCAACAATGACCCAATCATCAAGAAGCTAACTCAAGAGAATAGCAAGCTCAAGAAAGAGAAGGAACATCTAACCATGGGGTTAGCAAAGTTCACAAAAGGGAAGGATCTTCAAAGTGAGCTTCTCATGAACACCGTCATGAAGATGGATAAGAGTGGGATTGCCTACAAGGCTCATCAAACAAATCTCATCAAGTCACTAGCCACCCATGATCAACGAAGCAAGCCAAAGCCAAAGAGATGCTTTGAGTGTGGTCAAGAAGGACACTTTGCTCATGAGTGTAAGGCACCACTACCACCACCCTTGCCCAAGCATGCAAGACCATTTGCCTTCAATGCTCACTACATTGTAAGGAAAGACAAGAGTGGCAAGGTCAAGGTTAGCTTCATGGGGCCGCCCAACAAGCAAAGGCCAAAGAAGATTTGGGTGCCAAAGCAACTAGTAGAGAAGGTCAAGGGCCCTAACCAAATGTGGGTCCCTAAATCTCAAGCTTGATCTCTTGTGTGTAGGTGAACTACAAGACCGGTGGATCACATTGGATAATTGATAGTGGATGCACTCAACATATGACCGGAGATCCCCGGATGTTCACCTCTCTTGATGAAGATGTTGACAACCAAGAGAAGATCACATTTGGTGACAATTCAGAAGGCAAGGTCAAGGGACTAGGAAAGGTTGCTATATCAAATGACAACTCCATCACCAATGTGCTCTATGTGCAATCATTGAGTTTCAATTTGCTCTCGGTTGGACAACTATGTGATCTTGGTTTTGAATGCTTATTCAAGAAGAAAGAAGTAATTGTGACCAAGGAGGATGACAATGAAATGGTATTCAAAGGCTTCCGACACAACAACTTATATGTAGTTGATTTCTCATCTGATGAAGTTGATGTCAAGACTTGCTTATTCACCAAGACCTCACTTGGTTGGTTATGGCATAGAAGGTTAGCACATGTTGGAATTGGCACACTCAAGAAGTTGATGAAGAAAGAATTGATTAGAGGCTTGAAGGATGTGACATTTGAAAAAGACAAGCTTTGTAGTGCATGTCAAGCGGGCAAGCAAGTTGCAAACACTCATCCAACCAAGGCCTACCTCTCAACTTCAAGAGTGCTTGAGCTACTTCACATGGATCTATTTGGACCAACCACATATGCTAGTCTTGGAGGCAACAAATATTGCTTGGTCATTGTTGATGATTTCTCCCGGTACACTTGGACATTCTTCTTGCAAGACAAGGACGAAGTTGCATCCATATTCAAGAAATTTGCAAAGAATGCCCAAAATCAATTTGAAGTCAAGATCAAGAAAATTAGAAGTGACAATGGCAAAGAGTTTGACAACACCAACATTGAAGAGCATTGTGATGAAGTGGGAATCAAACATGAGTTCTCCTCAACATACACTCCTCAAGAACCGGACATTGATCACCTTGGCAAGAACAATGCTAGATGATTACAACACTTCAGAGAAGATGTGGGCCGAGGCAATCAACACCGCTTGCTATGCATCAAACCGGCTCTTTCCTCACAAGTTCCTAGAGAAGACACCATATGAGTTGCTCAATGGGAAGAAGCCCAATGTCTCATTCTTTAGAGTGTTTGGGTGCAAATGCTACATCTACAAGAAGCGCCAACACTTGGGAAAGTTCCAAAGAAGATGTGACATTGGCTACTTGGTTGGCTATTCATCAAAGTCCAAGGCATATAGAGTCTTTAACCATGCCACAAACATGGTTGAAGAAACATTTGATGTTGAATTTGATGAAACTAATGGCTCCCAAGGAGCAAATGATAATCTTGATGATGTAGGTGGTGAACCATTGAGGGATGCTATGAAGAACATGCCGGTGGGAGATATCAAGCCAAAAGAAGATGATGATGTGCAAGTCATTGATCCACCATCCACCTCACATGTACCACAAGATGAAGACAAGGATGTGAGAGATGCTCATGAAGACACCCAAGCCACACATGAGCAAGCGGTGGTACAAGCACAAGATGTTGATGCTCCCCAACCAACCCCTCAAGTGGCGCCAAGAAGAACATCACATCTCCTCCAAGATCACTCTCAAGATCTCATCATCGGGAGTCCATCACGTGGTGTAACTACACATTCTAGACATGCTTTATTTATTGAACATCACGCTTTTGTGTCTCTTGAAGATGAACCAAATACTATAGAGGAAGCTCTTTGTGATGCGGATTGGATCATGGCCATGCAAGAGGAGTTGAACAACTTCTCTCGCAACCAAGTATGGACACTTGAAGAGCGACCCAAAGATGCAAGAGTGATTGGAACAAAGTGGGTCTTCCGGAACAAGAAGGATGATCAAGGCAAAGTAGTGCGCAACAAGGCAAGGCTTGTCGCAAAAGTCTTTTCACAGGTGGAAGGTCTTGACTTCGGTGAAACCTTTGCACCGGTGGCAGGACTTGAAGCAATCCGTATCCTACTTGCATATGCATCTAGTCATGATATCAAGTTATTTCAAATGGATGTGAAAAGTGCCTTTTTGAATGGCTATATTAATGAGCTTGTCTATGTTGAGCAACCCCCCGGTTTTGAAGACCCTAGGTACCCCAAGCATGTCTACCGGTTGTCCAAGGCTCTCTATGGTCTCAAGCAAGCTCCTAGAGCTTGGTATGGGAGGCTTAGGGACTTCCTCATTGAGAAGGGCTTCAAGATTGGGAAAGTTGACACAACACTCTTCACCAATAAACTGAATGGGGAAATCTTCATTTGCCAAGTTTATGTTGATGATATTATTTTTGGCTCTACTAATGAAGATTTTTGCAAGGAATTTGGTGATTTGATGTCCAAGGAGTTTGAGATGTCCATGATTGGTGAGCTATCCTTCTTCCTAGGATTTCAAGTCAAGCAAATGAAGGAAGGAGTCTTCATCTCTCAAGAGAAGTACACAGAAGATCTTCTCAAGAGGTTCAAGATGATGGATTGCAAGCCAATCAAGACTCCCATGGCATCAAATGGGCATCTCGACTTGGATGAGGGAGGTAACCCAATTGATAAGAGTCTCTATCGCTCCATGATAGGAAGTCTACTCTACCTCACCGCATCTAGGCCCGATATCATGTTTAGTGTGTGTATGTGTGCTAGATATCAAGGAATGCCTATGGAATCTCACTTGATTGCTGTCAAGAGAATTCTTAGGTATCTAAAATACACACCTTGCCTAGGTTTGCGGTATCCCAAAGGTGCAAGATTCCAACTTGTAGGCTATTCCGATTCGGATTATGCCAGGTGCCGCATTGATAGAAAAAGCACATCCGGAGGGACCCGCGCTCTTACGGCCGGCGTCTCCTCTCTCAGAGGCCGCGGCGCGACCACGGGTTAGCGGCCCCGACGCCTGGGACCTAGCCGGATCGCTCTCCCTGGGCACCGGGGGAGGGCGCGGTGCGTCTTGTCCCGCCTTGGGCGCGGGAGGGGTGTCGGCCCAGGGATGACGAGATCCGCTCGGACCCTCCTCTGGCGCCTCTGTCCGGGGGGCGTCGGCGTCGCCTCGAGGCGGGCCCTCGAGAATCCGATCGAGGCGCGACGCCATCCCCTCGGAGTCGTCGCTGTCCTCGTCGTCATCGTCGTCATCATTGGGGGATTCTTCCTCAGGCTCCCCCCTCTGCCTGGATTTGGCTCGACGCGCCTCTAATGCTTGGCGGTCGAGGTTCTTCTTCTTCTCCCCCTTCTTTGCGGAGTCCTTGGCAGACTTCAGCTTTTCGGCGGATTGGCGCCGTTTGTCGCGATCGACCTCGTCCTCCTTTACCGGAGGCCTCGAGGACCGGACATCAATCCGACCCTGCCAAAACTAAGGTAGACTTAGAAAAAAGGTGGGGAGAAAGGAAACCCAGAATCGGGGATGCGCGTAAGAAGAAAGCGTACCAGATCGATCGAGCCTGCGTCAGGTCTCATGGGGAAGCCGTTGACATGCTCCGGCTGAAAATCACCGGCAATTGCGGCCCTGACTCGGGCCGCGACTTCGTCGTCCGCCGGAGGCTCGTTGGACATCCGACATGCCTCGAGGTCCCGAGATGAGACGCCAGGGCCCATCTCGTCCATCCTCAACGGTCGTGACATCAGAGGGAGAACTCTCCGATGATGGACGGCCGAGAGGACGAGGGCGGCGGTCAAACCTTCCTGGCGAAGCTTCTTCAGGGCGTCGAGGAGAGGGTCGAGCCGAGACTGATGAGCTTGGACGACGCCGTACGTCCAGTCCGCTGGACGCTCCAAGATCAGACGGCCCGAGTAGGAAGGCAGGAGGTTGTCGTCGTTCCGCAGGTAGAACCATTGGGAGTCCCAGCCGGCGTGGTTGGTCGACAACCCTACCGGGATGTACTCCCGCGGCCGGTCCGTCTTCCCCGTCTTCTGCACCAGATTGAGGCAACCCGCCCGCACGGGCTTCCTTACGCCCGTGGTTCCGGTGGAGGCGTGAAACAGCTCGCCCCTGTAGAGGTGGAGCCACAGCTCCCAGTGCGGCATCATCCCCAGGAAGCCCTCACACACGGCGGCGAAGACCGCCGCTACGGTGATGGCGTTCGGAGAGAAGTGCTGGAGCTCCACCCCATAATGGAAGCAGAGGGCCCGCATGAAGCGGCTTGGGGGCGCGCCCAGACCGTGGCGGTGAAACTTGGCGAACGACACCACGTAGCCCTCGGGCAGTTGAGGCGCCCTGTGACTCGCCGGCGGTGCGATCCACTCTGGCGACGACAGCGAGGTGCGGCAGCGCAGCAGTCCCTCCTTCTCAAGCTCTAACAGCCGGCGCTCCGTCATCGACGACGGGCGCCAGTCGTCGGCGGCGACGAGTCTTACAGGCATCTCGGCTAAAGGGACGGTGGGTTCGCTACAGCTCGAGGGGGCGTGTGCGCGTCAGATGGCGAGAAAGCAAAGGCAGCGAAGGAATAAGAGCGAGAAGGCGGAAGGGAGAGGAACGGCGGTGACGCGACGACGTATCTATAGGCAGCTGTCCGCCAACGGACAGATCCGAGAAGTAAGGTAACTCCCCCCATAAATGCGCCGCCTGACAGTCCTCTCTCTCTCCTCACAGGCCGGACTCTCCGAATTCCTCGCCGATACGGTGTCGTAACGTCATCCGCCTAAAAAGGCGCGCCCAACGGGCAGAAAGGCGAACCGCCACGGCCGTTTCCTTCCCTCGTAAGCCAAGGGACGTAACCACAAAAGTCTCGAGAGGTCGATGGCTGGCCCGCCAAAAGGGTTCGACAGCCGATCTCGAGCGCCAGAGTCAGGGATCCCCAGCGAGCGGTCGAAGATCGAGGCCCGCCTCGAGGACTCGCTGGCGATGTTCAAGGTAGGGTCGAGACAGTCGAGAGGAATCCCCCCGACGGGAGGCATCGAGCCGCCGGTCTCTATCGAATGAGACTGGTATCCCCGACCACGTCGACCCTGCTTTATGAGGACGCCTCCGGGCTACAGCTGACCCCCTCGAAAAGGGGCACAGGTTCTCACTTGGACTACCCGCTAGGAACTCAATTTGGGATGGAGGACGCTCGCTCTATCGAGGGTACGTCGAAACCCCCGGTCAAAAACGAGCCAGTCAGAATCTTCCACCACTGGTGTCGAAAGCGTTTCTGCGAATTAGACAACATAACCCTCGAAGGAGTCAAAAACTCCTCCGAGGGTTCGGGGGCTACTGTCGAGGGTATCGGTAGGGGGTACCCTCAGCGATGCGCATTATGAGATTGCCCGTACGAAGGTCGAGACCCTCAATTCGACGCTCTAATCTTACGTATGCGCCGCCATCGACGGTCGCAGCCTCGAAGACGGAAATAGCGTCGAGCGAATCGGTCAGGGCTCGAGCGACGACTGCCGTCGAAAACGGAAGCGGGCTCGAGCGAACCGAGAGGCGTCGGGCGCAAGGACACTGTCCGCCGCCTGACGCGCGCACGCGGGCCGGAGCATTAAATGCACCTGACGCTTCCCCACCTAACACACGGGTCACGGAAGGCGTGATAGGGAACAAGCTTCTGTCCCATCGTTCTTTTTGCAGCCTTCCCACCGAACGACCCAGGGCGTGTCAGGACGCAGGAAACAAGGATGGAACATCTAATCGGGACCCCCTCGAGACACCCAAGGTCAGCGCTCCAGATATCAGCATATTACACGGCGTCCGACCCTCGACCGAACCGGGTCCCTTCCTAGGGACAAGTTGGGCGTCGACTAACAACACCACAGCTACCCCGCCGGATCCGCCACCATACCGTACAAGCATGCGACCTCAGAACCAGCACAAGGCGGCTGGCAGGGCAGAACGCAGGAGCACGCGTAATCATCACCGGGCTATCAAGATGGGACGGCTCGAGGCCATGCCGTACGGAAGCCTCGAGTAGGTCAGCGCTCCATGCGGCTATCGATCCCTACTCTAACATCTACGCATGTACCCTGTGTCTCTCCTTGGAGCTATAAAAGGAGAGACTCAGGAATAGAAGAGGGGGACATCACAACACAAGACCACACACACACGTAGTAAAGCTACACACTTCATACCACGCTTGTATTCGCCCCTGTACAAGCACTTAGGTGCAAGATAATACAAACTCTCTCCCCCCGCTGGACGTAGGGCCTTCTCTTGCCCGAACCAGGATAAATCTCTGTGTCTTCTTGCATCACCATCCGGGATAGGGAGCACGCATACAAATTTACTCGTTGGTGTGACCCCCCGGGGGAAAAACACCGACACTCGACTTTGTGTTGAGGAAGACACTCTTCCCCAGGACAGTCTACAGGGATGGCTTCACCAGGATACAGCAGTGGTTGGTAGCCCACCACATATCGAAGACTCTGTTTTATTTGTGGGATCTGATAGTCTCAGAGATTGAGGACACTATCTCAGAGAGCTTCAGGGGACGGCGTCAGTTGCGGTATGCACACTGGATCACCATGATTATACTCCGTGCTAGGCCAGTACCCCTTCCAGCGCACCTACAGAGAGAGCTGTCAGACTCCGACACGGTGTTCCCCCACTACGACCCCCAGCAGATGTTGAGAGCACACCACGACCTTAGAGCTCCACCACCTCCTTGGGCACCACGTGGTCTTGTGCACCACGTGGTCAGGTGTCCCCACCATCTCCTAGGGGCACTCACAGTTCAGGAGCAGTACCAGAGACTGAGGAGGAGCAGGATATCGCCATTGGGGCGTTTGCAGATGCAGAGGTAGAGGAGGAGGTTGACTTTGCTTCAGACAGCTCAGACAATGATTATCGTCTCCCAGTACCAGACCTTCCTCCTAGGGCACACGACCACGAGGCAGGAGGTTCCTCGAGTGCGTCAGACCCTGCTCTACTTGCAAATCTAGAGGGGATGAGGGCAGATCAGCGCAGGGTAGCTGAGGAGCAGGCAAGGAGGGACAGAGACTAGGCTGCTGTTGACACTAGCTAATACCACTTAGATACTAGGTTGTCATCCCCAGCATGGTGCCAGAGTGTACAAAGGTATTTATAAATGTAAAGGCTCTCTAGAAAATAATCTATTCTATCCGCAAGCGCACAGATAAAACACCTCATTGTAGCATTTCACCAGGATAAGTATTCCAGGTATCGTTATTTATAATTTTGCTCAAGAGAACTAAGGAGATTAAATTAAGGGCAAAATCTATCAAGGCATAGACTAGAGATAAATTTGCAACAACATGATTACTAACGAGAAACTCGTCACACAGTCACTTACTTTAGCAGGGGGTAAACCATAAAGATAATGATAATGAATTATAAGTTCAAGGGATAAATAACACAGCGATTCGAAAATAGACTACTCCTCATATATGTAGGTGATGTCGGATTAGCTAGAGAATGGATTCTAAGTTATCTACTATCTATTAAGTCATAATCTACTCTAGTTATCTACAAGATCATATATAGCATAAAAGACTCTTCATTCATGTATAAGGAACATTGCTAAAGTAAATCAGAGCATCGCAAGACTTACTCCACAATAGCAGTTCTGCCTGTCCTATCAACGGAGGGTGGACTATATAAGAATCAATGAAGCTGTCACTATCGCGAACTACCACACGACCCGGCCAATAGGATACATTTGCAGATAAATAACATCTAAGCACCATGCTCACATGTGATCTATCACCTAACTCCCTCGCGTCAAGAGCTAAGCGCTTTGCAAACTTATACATAAACTCATTATCAATCATAACTATATCAAATATAGAACTAGAGCAAACTAAGAACATAATAATTAGAGACATAATGCAATTAGAACAATAGAATTAGAGAAAGATATGAATAATACCAAACTTTATTACCGTAGTTCCGAATCCAGAGCGTAGTGCTCTACTTCTCTAATTGCTATCTAACCAAACCTCTAAACTTGAAGGATTAGGGAGTAGCTAATTCTAATTCTTTGTGGGAGAGAAGCTCTAAACCCTAACTTTGATGACTACCTCTGAATGATTTCTTCTCTTCTCCTCTCTCCCTGGGGGTGGAGAGGCCTTGGTTATATAGTCCTTTCAAGTGAATTTGGGCCGTCAGATCAAACCGACATTGATTGTATGGTTTAGAGTGATCCTTTAGGTCGGTGGAGATCTCCCACGAAACAGAGTCCTGATTGGACTCACAGAGGGGGCACCGCACAGCCTTTGGCCCTGTTTCGCCTCCGCTTCGGTCTTGTGGCTTCTGGAGTCTTCTAGATTGAAGAAAATTGCGCGACACGCAATTATCTCGTTGTAAACATGACATGTGGGCCTTCTCTCCATATTCTCTGATAACCCCCTGCAGAAATAGATAAACACCAAAGCTCGTGGAATTCTGTCAGATAAAACCCTAATTCTAGATGTTTGTTTCATATTGATCCTTTTCCATGTTTATTTGATTATTAATTTTAGTAATTAAGGACCGTCAACACCTGCCATCAATGCAGCCATGCAAGCTAGGCAGGACGAGCTTCAGAGACAGCTTCTAACCTTCAAGGAGCAGCAGCTTGCGTTCCAGGCTCAGCAGACAGCGATGATTGCAGCTCTTATGGCCGCCTCAGGGATTCAGCTTCCACAGATTCAGCTCCTAGGCACATCGTCGGTCAGACCTCCCACTCTAGCTCCCTAGAGTCAGTCTCAGCAGCCACTACAGCTCCCTGCTCAGAGTCAGCCATTCTCGATGCCTCAGCACCAGGTCTCCCAGGGTTCTATCTCGTCTGGCTTTGAGCAGGTGCCACAGTTTACGCCTCTCCGCTCAGGTTTCACTCCACAGTCAGCGACAGCGTCACAGCTTGTGTTGGACTCTCAGCAGGCCATCACCTCAGTTTCTCTTACAGTGCTCTGACTGGTGACCCTACGCCTCCACCCCTGCAGGCTCCTGCAGCTTTTACAGTACCAGTCACCACAACTGAGCGCCTGTCATCATCAGTAGCCTCGTCTGAGCAGCTTGCACCGTCTTCTACCGTGCCGGAGACGTCTACTACAGCGACCGAGTCCGTGCCAGCCTTGTCAGCAGGACTTGAGCAGCCTGCACAGCCTGTGACAGCTTCAGCGCCTCCAGAGCAGACCCAGACCAGTTTGCCAGCACTTGCAGCTTCAGAGGGTCACTCCACCTCGTCCGCCTCGACGGCCGATGGATCAGACGGTGCAGCTCGTTTTGAGGCCATGCCGAGGGACTCCACTGCTCCGCCTCCACCTCCGTCTTTGTAGGTTTTTGGCGCTTGATGCCAAAGGGGGAGAGAGTTGTGAGTATGAGAGTTAGGGGGAGCCAGAGAGCTAGAGAGGTTTTTTATTCTTTTGATATACTCTTTTGTGTGCTACTTCATCATGCATCACGTTTACCTTTATGCATTGCACTTGTGTGAGATACTCTTTGGTTGTGAGACATGACTTATGCTTATTTGTGATATCTCTATGTCATGTGTTTGGCTCATATTATATATGCTTCCGCGTTTTACTCCGATGTACTTATGAGCCATTTGTGTTTATATCCTGTTGTACACATCTCACATATTTGGATGCAGGATGTTAGACTTGGTTGACATAAGCATGCATAATCCCTTTGCTCTTATTGTATCATGCTTATTGAAACTAAGACATTTGAAAACCTCAACTCCTTTCATACTCGAGGTTATTGTCATCAATCACCAAAAAGGGGGAGATTGAAAGAGCATCTAGGCCCCTAGTGATTTCGGTGTTTAATGACAATGTTGATTACTATGACTAACGTGTGTTTTGCAGAGGCAAAGTCATCAGTGAGGTCATGGTAATAGGTACTCGATGGACAGGGACGTAAATGCCTACTTAATAGTGAAAATCATTTCGGTTTTCAAAGGATGGATGGACATCGTCAAGACTAGACTAGGTCTAAGTGCCATATGGTGAAGAAGGGCACTTAGAGTAGTTTAGGACTTTGTTTTTCCTTTGACCGTACTATTAAGAGGGGCTTTGATCTAGTAACTTGACTTAGGCAAGGCTTTAGATTTAGGTGTGGTGCACACTTTGTAAACCTAGCACTAGGCAGCTCAGAGATAGTCCTTAGATCGAGAGGAACCAACTTCGTTTTTGAACGATCACGTTTCGACGAAGTTTGGGTGCCTAAGTAGGCACCAGACGCTGCACCGGACGCTCTGTGAGTGCGTCCGGTGAGGTCCTTAACCGTTGGAGGTTTGCTTAGGGTTAGGCACCGGACGCTGGCATCGGACTCACCGGGCAGCGTTAGGTCCCACACCTAGGGAGGTTGTAAACTTCCCCTGTGCACCGGACGCTAGCACCGGACGCACCGGGTTGCGTTCGGTCCCATACTCAGGGAGTTTGTAAAACTCCCCGGAGTACCGGACGGTGCCATCGGACGCTAAGAGGTAGCGTCCGGTGACCTGTCAGACGCAGGTACAGTTAGCCATTGTGTGTCACCGGACGTTCGGTGCAGAGCGTCCGGTGCAACATTAACAGCGTCCGGTGACCTTGTTTTCAGTGCTAAACGGTTGGCTGACCTTTGAACTTCGTGGGGTGTATTTATACTCCTCCACCTCGTCCATGAGAGGTCTCTTCCCCATTTGAACATTTGAGAAACTTGTTGTGGAGCAAGAGAGTAGCAAGAGCCTAGAGAAGATTGAGATTTGAGTGATTTCTTGAGAGAATCCTTCTCTAGTGAATTCCAAGAGTCAAGTGTGCATCCACCACTCTCTAGAGCCTTGTTTGGGTCAAGTGAGAGTTCTTTGCTTGTTACTCTTGGTGATCGCCATCACCTAGATGGTTCGGTGGTGATTGGAGGCACGAAGACCGCCCGGAGTTCTTGTGGGTGGCTCGTGTCAAGCTTGTGAGCGGTTTTGGGCGATTCACCGCGACGGAGTGTCGAAGAATCAGCCCGTAGAGAGCACTTGGTCCTTGCGTGGACCAAGGGGGAGCAAGACCCTTGTGCGGGTGCTCCAACGAGGACTAGTGGAGAGTGGTGACTCTCCGATACCTCGGTAAAACATCACCGAGCAGTTTCTTCCACTACTCCTTTACATTCTAGCATTTACTTTGTGTTTTTACATTCTTAGAATTGCCATGCTAGAATAGGATTGGAACTAGGTTGCAAAACATTTATCCGGTAGCTCTCTAGTCACAATAGGCACAAGGGGTTGAATTAGAGCTTATAGGTTGCTTAAATTTTTAGAGAAGCCCAATTCACCCTCTCTTGGGCATCTTGATCCTGTCAACATCAACAACAACAACTACTACTACACCCATCCTCAACAAAATCAAGGTTGGAATCAACAGAGGCCTAACTACTTAGCTTGCAGATCGGACACTCAGTTTTCCAAATGAAATATTGAAGAACCTCTGTGTCCGAGTTGGTACCTTGTACGCTCCAGCAGACTTCATGGTGATAGAGGTTAGTACTGATGAGAGGGCACCCATCATCCTAGGGAGGCCATTCCTGAACACCTCGAGAGCTGTCATCTACGCAAGTGCTGCCAAGATCAGTTTCTACATCAAGAGGAAGAAGGAGACTTTCCTTCAAGAACAAGACTACACAAATTTCAGAGCAATCCTGACATGAACCAAGGAAGAGGACCAACAGGAGGAACATGAACAAGCAAATGTGAACCGAGTCAGCTAAGATGGTCACTGCAGCTCAAGGAAGTCAAGATCGTAGACTTAAGTTACTGTTCCTAACCAAAAAAGGATGACCCAGGTTATTGATATGGGAGAAGACAAGCACGATCCACCCATCATCCTTGGGAGACCATTCCTCAGCACCGTTAAAGCAATCATCTACATTGGAACCGGAGAAGTCCACATGCACTTCCCCTCTGAGAAGGTACGCCGCAATTTTACTAACCTTAACTGATGCGACACGTTGTCCCGATCTTCACGACTTAGGAAGAACACCGATAACTAGCTAAAGAACAGCCAGATAACATGCTGCAAGCAGCGATAACTAGTGCAACCTGGCAAATAAAACTCGAACCCAACCACCGTCTTTAACTGGCAACCTGAATCGAGGATTCGCCCAACCACACTCTCAAAGAACCAACCAACACAGCCTATAATCAATCAAGGAATACCTCGAAGGGAGTAGGAGCACCAATTGGGAGCGGATGAAGCCGCCGCCTATGTAATCCCGCGAGGAAATCACAAGAGCAAAGGGGTAGAGATCACTCTTTGAATATTTGCTAGCACACAGCTAAACAAAAGGGGTTCTGTATTTCAATTCTCAAAAGTCTGAGATTACAATGAGTCTTAGGGGGTATTTATACTAGCAACAACCCTGCTAGATAGGTATGAAAATGAAATAGAGTTTCTGTGGGAAGGCAATGTGAAAGGTCCCCTCGAAATGGATTCCCGAAGTGGCTTCGCGTGACTGTTGGCCTCCAGAGCAGTTTCAAATAAGCTTACCATAACTTTTGATTGGGAAGTCCAAATGATGAACCGTTTCTTGGGTGTCAAACTAGACTCAAAGGGCTTTCTAGCAATGTATGCCAACCAGTACGAAACATTGTAGATTGGTACAGTTTTACTTGGCAATTTGTACCAACATTCTGTCACGACAGACTGTTGACCTTCTGAGCAGTCTGTACTAATTCTGGTCTGCAGGCAATATGGAGTATCCAAACTAGTCGCCACTAGATTCATTGGAAAGTAGACTCGTCATGCTTTCCAACAAGTGCTCATGGACCTTCATAGCTTTTGTGAGTTAAAAGTTATGAAGATTTCTTTTCACTGGTCCGTTTTTGACTTCCACTAGTCCGTTTTTGACTTCTTCTGGAACTGGCACTGGTCCGTTCTTCAGGGTCCGATTCATCATTCTCTTCTTCTATATACCTGAGTACAATCATGGTACAACACTTAGGTAGTGTATAATTCTCATTAATGTTAAAATGAATCTCACAAAGTAGCGCGTGGACCTCTTGTTGTAGCTTCTTTGCACGACTACGTGTAATCGGTCCATTGACGACATGGGCTGGTGTCGGCGTAGGTGAAACTTGAGTGGATGTGGCTTGACTTGGAGCTTGTGACATCTTGCTTGGTGACGTGGTCATATCATCCTCCCCCCCTTGAAAAGGAGTCGTCCTCGACTCTAAAGTGTCTTTGCTTGTGAATGGTGGGAGATCAGCAACATTGAAGGAGTTGCTCACGCCATAACTTGCAGGAAGATCAATTTTGTATGCATTGTTATTGATCTTCTTAAGAACACGAAATGGACCATATCCTCGTGGGAGCAATTTTGATTTGCGCTGCTGAGGAAAGCAATCCTTGCGCATGTGTATCCACACCAAGTCCCCGGGTTCAAATAACACCTTCTTCCTATGTTTGTTCATACTTGCAGCCTTGCATCCTGCCATGAGTTCAATTGCTTCATTGGTCTTCTCGTGTACCTTCTTGATGTATGCAGCACGCTTGGAGGCTTCCATATTGGTTCTTTCCAGCAATAGAAGGGGCAACAAATCTATCGGAGCAATAGGTTTGAACCCATATACAATTTCAAAAGGACACATATTATTGGTAGAGTGTACTTCCCTGTTATATGCAAACTCCACATGTGGCAAACATTCTTCCCAAACCTTCAGGTTCTTTTTGACCACTGTTCGCAGCAACATTGACAATGTGTGATTCACTTTCTTATATTTCACAATGTATGAAAATGTTTCGATGAAATCAACCCATTTGGCATGACGACGTTTCAGTTTTGCTTGTCCTTTCAAGTATTTCAAAGCTTCATGATCAGAGTGAATAACAAATTCTTTTGGCTATAAGTAGTGCTGCCATGTTTCAAGCACACGCACCAAAGAATATAATTCTTTATCATACACAGAATAATTCAGTTGAGCACCTCCTAGTTTTTCACTAAAAGATGCTACAAGTTTTCCTTGTTGCATTAAAACTCCTCTTATCCCAATTCCACTAGCATCACATTCTATTTCAAAAGTTTTAGTGAAATCAGAAAGAACAAGTACAGGTGCTTCAGTCAAACGTTTCTTAATTCTTGAAATGCATTTTGTTGTGATTTTTCCCATTTAAAGTCAACACCTTTCTTTGTTAATTCATTCAAAGGAGCAGTGATGGTACTGAAATCTCTTACAAACCTCCTATAAAAACCAGCAAGGCCATGAAAACTTCTTACTTGACTTACATTTGTTGGAGTTGGCCAATCCTTGATGGCTTTCACCTTGCTTTCATCCACTTCTATGCCCTTTCCTGAAACAACAAAGCCAAGAAACACAACATGGTCTGTGCAAAAACTGCACTTCTTAAGATTAGCAAATAATTTCTCCTTTCTAAGCTCTTCCAAGACTTGCCGAATATGATTCACATGTTCCTCAAAAGACTTACTGTAAATTAAGATATCATCGAAGTAGACAACAACAAATTTTCCAATGAAAGCTCTCAATACATGGTTCATTAATCTCATGAAAGTACTAGGAGCATTAGTCAAACCAAAAGGCATAACTAACCATTCATACAGCCCAAATTTTGTTTTAAATGCACTTTTCCATTCATCCCCTGTTTTCATTCTTATCTGATGGTATCCACTTCTCAAATCAATTTTAGTGAATATGGTGGAACCACTTAATTCATCAAGCATGTCATCTAAACGTGGGATAGGGTGGCGATAGCGAACAGTGATGTTATTTATAGCTCTAGAATCAACACACATCCTCCAAGAACCATCTTTCTTAGTCACTAAAATTACAGGAACAACACAAGGACTTAAACTTTCACGAACAAAACCTTTAACAAGAAGTTCTTGCACATGCCTTTGTATCTCTTTTGCTTCTAGATTGGTTCAGTATGGTGGTCGATTAGGTAGTGCAGCCCCTCTCCTTTCTTTTTCTCCCTCAAATTTGGCTTGTGGCACTCACTCACCGAATTGTGGATGGCACTCAATTTCTTTTGCTCTCCTTCCTCTTTACTCACTAGAACAATTTCAGATTTCTTTTGTAAATGTTCAGCCATGATTTGTTGGGGTGTCATAGGCTTGAGAACAAACTTCTTCCCCTTTAGATTGATATTGAACTGATTTGTTCTCCCACAATGTTGGCTATGTCGTTCATATTGCCATGGCCTTCCAAGCAGCAAGTGACACACCAACATAGGTGCCACATCACACTCTACCGTGTCAACATATTAACCAATCTGGAATGGAAGGTTTACTTTATATCCAATCTTGATATCTCCCGAATCATTCAGCCACTATACATGATATGGATGAGGGTGTCGTAGCAGCTTCAAGCCAAGTTTATCACCCATCTCACAACTAGCAAGATTATGGCAGCTCCCTCCATCGATAATCACCTTCACCACTTTATCATGCACCTTTGCTCTAGTTTGAAATAATTTGTGTCGCTGCCCATTTTCAGCTTCATTTGCCTGAACACTCAAGATTTGAGTCACCTCAAGAGCAGCTCCTTGCTCAAACTCATAGCTAGTAAGGTCCTCATCTCCATGGGCTTCCTCCTCAATTCCCTCTTCACTAGCTGATTCAAATTCTCCAACATCATTCACAATGATCACCTGAGTATTGGGGCACTCCTTACTTATATGCCCAAGGTCTCCACACTTGAAGCTCTGAATTCCATTACTCCTGGAAGTAGAACCCTCTGAAGTAGTGGTTGATGCTGCAGGTTTTGAACTTGGGACAGCAGTATTCCTTCCACTAAAAGTACCCTAAAAATTAGATTGTGAGCCTCCACTTCAGCTTTTCACCATGGACGGTTCAGCAGCAAATTTTGTGTGTGATTTGCTTCCTCCAGAGAAATTCCTCGTGGATGGTTCAGCAGCAAATTTTGGCATGGTAAATTTCAGTTTGCCAAATCTTTCTTCATGGTTGCCTCTTCTATGACATCGACGACCAAAACTGAGTTGGAAGCGGTTGTCATCAGCCTCATTGTTGGGTATTCTTAACATCATTACCAAAAGTAGACTAAGTTTTCTAATTCTGATAACGGTGCCAAAAATGCCAAACCTATCCCTCATACCACTTAAGCCAAGTTGTCATCCCCAGCAAGACATGAGAGACGCGGTATTGAAATATGCAATTGCTCTTCTAAATAAATAATGAATGGGATCTGCAAGCGCACAGATTAATACCGATGTAGCATTTTAACCGGGAAGTATTCTAGGTATCGTTATTTATATTTTTACCACTGGAAAGGGATTAACAATCATCACTATTGATTACAGAATAGAATATGAGATTGAGTATCTATCATTGCATGTATAATTGAGAACATTTATCTAACTCTTTCATACAGGGGTATGTGTCACATAAAAGATATATGAAATAATGAATAGTGACAAGGATAATTATTCTGATCATAACTTAGCCACATAATAAATATGATAAGCACCTCAATTAGATACACTAGAAAGTCATTAGCATGGAATTAGAATGAACTACAAGAATATTTCCTAAGTTATTCTCAACTATACAGTCTAGCATTATCAAAATTAGGGCAAGCATACTTAGCAATCATTGCGAGACAAGGTAGGCCCATGCATAGTGATATTAGCAAGGAATATGAGAAACATAGAAATCACTCCCCTGTAATAATATTGCTCTGCCAGCCCAATACACGAGAGGGGGACTATATAAGAATCAATGAAGCTATCACTATCACGAACTACCCCACGATCTGGCATATTGGGTACAATCGTAGATAAATACGGTATAAGCACCACGCCTACACAATATCTATCATTTACCCATGGATCCGATGGATAAACGCTATACGATCCTAAGCATGTATATAGATCCAATCTAACTAAGCCAAGTATATAACTATGATAAACTAAGAACAATATAATCTTGAATATAGGCAAGTAGAGCAAAGTCATAAGCAATATATTGAAGTAGAACAAAGTCATATTCATAATATTGAAGAACAAAGATAATTAGAAAGCAATTAGAAGCACAATTAGAGAATTACCAAGAATCCTCTTGACAGATCCGGAAACCAATCGAAGATTGACTCCTTCTAGTTCTAATCCTATGTAGCTATGCCAATCTAGATATCTAATTGATGTGGTGGCTCTAATCTTGATCAAAGGCTTCTTCTCCCTTGAAGAATAATGAATTAGGGTTGAGAGGCTCTCTCCTCCAGGGGTCAGGGGGTCTGGTTTTATAGTCCCTTCAAGTGAATATGGGCCGTTGGATCAAACCGACTTAGATTGAACGGTTATCCTTGATCCTTTAGGTCGGTGGAGATCTCCCACGAAGTAGAGTCCTGATTGGTCTCTCAGAGGGGGCGGGCGCCCAGGGTAGGAGGGTGGGCGCCCTGCCTCTGGCCCCGTTTCGCCTCCGCTTCGGTCTCTTGGCTTCTGGAGTCTTCTAGATGTAAGATAATTGTGCGGCACGTTAATATCTCTATGTAATCTCGACGTGTGGGCCTTTCTTCCATATTTCCTGATAACCCTCTGCAGAAATAGACAAACACCAAAACTCATGGAATTCTGTTAGATAAAACCCTAAGTCTAGATGTTGATTTCATTTGGATCCTTTTCTTTATTTATTTGATAATTAAATTTGATACTTAAGGACCGTCAACAAACTTCCCCAAGCTTACCTCTTGCTCGTCCTTGAGCAAGGATAGACTCAGCAATGGATCAGAAGTTATTGCAATATCTTAAAAATTGACGGTACACATGCTTTTTAAATAAGATCTCATCTCTGAGTTAGAGTAAACTGTCAAGACTTAAAACTTACTTACTTTACCTTTCACCATGGGACTTGTAACCGTTACTTCTGTCTTGAGTAGTTCAAAGATAGAACAGTCTAGTCAAGGGCCATGTCTCTTATTCTTGATCAGCTATAGCTCTGGAGTTTTTGTAGATTTTCAAATAAAACTTAGAGATTCCTTGCATGACTCTCTCAAATCTCTCTTTTGTAGTATTTCTGGATCCTTACCAAGGCAGTGATGGTATATGCCTTCTCTCAAAATATGTGGTATTTGTGGTATAAAGCATAATGACATTGCCTTCTCTCTCACCCTACTCTAATAAGGCTTTAATATCTGGAGCTCATAGGTGGGAGATAAAATATACATACTTACAAGACATTTATTGTATAGTCAAACCATGGATCTAAAGAAACAAATCAATAAGTCAAATCATGATGTGCATGTGTGGCGAATGAATGGTGTATGGTGATGATGGTGATAACAATGGTGGAAGTCTAATTCTACTTTTGCTCTTTGAGGAGATACATACCTTCCTTGCTTTTTGAAACATTTTGAGGAGAATGAGATGCTCTTCTTTTTCTTTCCTCTCAGTTGGGTATCTTGTACCCCTAATTCTACTGTCGGACACTTGTCCATTTTTACCTCTCGTCTCACTTTTTCTTTTCTTTCGAGGTTCTGAGCAGTTGCCCCTTTTTATTTCCTCGTATTTTTTTATTCTCTTTTTTTTCAGAGCACTCATCTCTTGAGATAATATAGCAAGTGGTAGTAACAAGATAACTTGAGCATTTATTTCACAAGGGAAAAACAGAAATGTTTTTGGCTATTCTCTCCCAGATTAGGAGTAGAATATTTTTAGGTGATTCTGGAGATGGAAATGGATGGATATATGTGGATGGTACTTCCAGAGTAGAAGTAGTATATATGAGTGAACGTGCAAGTGAATCTTGATTTTAACTACATGACAAGCTCCTAAGGGTCTACACAGCTTGACCACACTCAATGCTCATAAGCAGTAGTAAATGTTGTGGCTCAAAGTCTAGCAAGCATGTAGATATGGCTGTGGTAGGAATTTAAACTCTCATCATACAGGAACTCATCATGCAACATTTTAAAAATTTTCAAAGATAAAATTCCCTAGAATTCTAGCATCTCTAGGAACAGATAAACAACAGCTCAACCTTCCCATGTCGTATCCGTTAACAACTTAGACTTCAATTCAAGTTTTCATCCCACAAGTTTAGGTCTAGAGCAAGCTTTAAATTTTAACAGTTATGTCTAAACTTGAGAGAGAACTTAAAATGTGCAAATTAGGTAGAGCAACTATTCATCATATCCATGCTTGAGTTTTATTATTAAGATACAGATTAGCATAGCCACTTTATTTATTTATTAAACACACTAAGCAAAAGATATATATATATATATAAGCATAAAATCTTTATTTGGTTTTTCTTGGTTTATGCATATTTATATTTTAATATAGTATAAGTATAAAGATAGATAGATAGATAGAAATACTTATCGGGAAAAATGGGGGTGCTCTTCCCCAAGCTGAATTTTGACGTAATTTCTTTTGATGTAGCTAGCAGGTGGCAGAGGTGTATTTGAAAGTCAGCAGCATTCTGACAGCGATTTGAATGTCCTCCGTCTGCTAGTCTTCTTGATTCTTAAATCCTGTGGAGATCAAATAGACAACAAAGCTTGTGGAACTGATTAAGTGTTAGTATAAATATCTAGCCTTTATCATGTTGAGACTCCTTAATAATTATTACTCCCTTTTTTTATATTTTTATTTTTATAAAGTAGAAAGAAATATTTATTTTATTCTTATGCCACCACAATGAATGTACTTATGGGTTTTATGCCACTTGTATACTCACATGGGGCTTACTGTTTTTTAACATTTTTATGATAATATGAATATGATTAACTGAGTATACTATTTTAAAATAATTGAAAGGGAAAGGATAACTACCAAGTTTACCTCTTGGCAAGGCGTTCGGTGTTTTTAAGTCCTCCAAACGGGACTCTCCATTTTCTCAATTGTCCTGGAATTCGTTGGGTGGCGGAGTCGGTACTTCTGGCGGTGTCCCCTCTTCATGTATAGTTATCTTCTCTTTCCATACCTCACTCGGTGCTACGGTCTCCTCTGGATAATTCTGTTTAAACTCTACGTCTTCTGATCTTATCACTTTTCCTTCATAGTCTGCCCATCCGTCCTTAATGATCTGCCTCCTCTGGTTGCGGTTGCGTCGATTTCTTACCTGCTTAGATTCTTCAACAATATAGTTAGGGTCAATAAAATAACGGCGTACCTTCTCTGAGGGGAAGTGCATACGGACTTCTCCAGTTCCAATGTAGATGATTGCTTTAACGGTGCTGAGGAACGGTCTTCCACGGATGATGGGTGGATCGTATTCGTCTTCTCCCATGTCAATAACTTGAAAATATGTGTAGACAAAATGATCGTCTATTTTGACTGGGACATCAGTTACTGTTCCTTTAACTTCTCGAAATGTCTGATCTGCTATCTGGAGCTGAATGTATGTTGGTCTTAGTGGCATGGTTCCGAACAAGAGCCGATAGGTGACTGCGGCCATTACATTGACGCCCGATCTGGTGTCGCAAGTCGTCTTGTAGAAGCTGTATCCATTTATGGAGCAGTAGATGCTTGGCATTCCTGGGTCGTCCTTCTTGGTCAAAAACAGTGACTTAAGTTGATGATCTTGGCCTCCATGAACTACAGTGACCATCTTAGCTGACTCGGTCCACACTTGCTTGTTCCTATTCCTCCTGTTGGTCCTCTTCCTTGATTCACGTCTGGATTGATCTGGGATTTGGGTAGTCTTGTTCTTGAAGAAAAACGTCTCCTTCCTCCCTTTGATGTAGAAACTGATCTTGGCTTCACTAGCGTAGTTGATAGCTCCCGAGGTGTTTAAGAATGGCCTCCCTAAGATGATGGGTGCTCTCTGATCATTATCGGTCTCTACCACTACGAAGTCTACTGGGGCATACAAGGTACCAACTCAGACACAAAGGTTCTTCAATATTCCTTTTGGAAAACTTATCGTCTGATCTGCAAACTGCAAACACATGGTTGTCTCTAATAAAGGATATGTAAAGAATTTTTCATAGAGTACCCTGGGTATAATGTTGACACTAGAGCCAAAGTCACAGAGTGCTTCTGGGACGTCCACCATGCCGATGGAGATCGGGATGACGGGGCGTCCTGGATCGCCTCTCTTGACCGGCAGAAGATCAGTAGTAAATTCAGTGACGGGGTTACTCCAATTACCTGCATCAAAAATGTCTACAAGATTTACAGATTCTAATCCTTCCGGTTGTGATGGTATACCGGGGTTAGCAGCAGCAACTATTTGATTTAACTAAGATTCAATCATTTTATTAAAGCTAATTTGATTCTTGATGGCAGTAGAGAAATTATCCATTCTATTATTTATATTTTCTAGCATTTTATCATTAGATGCCAATTTCTTAGATAGATTATCCATTAGCTTTCCTTGATTAGACACTAACTCTCTCAGGGGTGGAAAATTATTAGTATTGTTGTAAGAATTATTACCTTGATAATTCCCTGAGTACTTAGGCCTCTGTTGATTCCAACCTTGATTTTGTTGAGGACGGTTGTAGTAGTAGTAGTTGTTGTTGATGCAGTTCACATCCTCAACAATCTCAGGGCAGTGATTGCCTAAGTGTCCAGTGTCTCCACACTCCTCACAAGTGATGTGAGAGTCGTATATGTGCATGACTTCCTTCTTATCTCCAGCTCTATCGTCGAGCTTCTTCATGAGCAGGTATAGCTTTGCAGACAGCATGTCTACCTCCTTGAGCTGATGTGTCACAGAACCGACCAAATTATAAGAGTTCAAGTGTAGAAACGATCGACAAGCAATCAAGTTTCCAAACTTGAGCCCATATAATCCCGGTAGTCAACTGAAATCACGAAGGACTTCAAACCAACTCGCAACAAACCAAGATTGTAATAGTTCAACATAAACACAGCGAATGTTAAATAGTCAGTTATTGCCGTCGAAGCGGCACCACATCGGAGTCATTAAGTTATTACAACACAAGTTCGAAGTAGCGGAAGCAAAATAATTACACATATTTGTTCAAAGTTCATTTCACAAGTTCTTGTTATTGCCAGAGTCTACACCATCCTTCCAAAAGCAACAGTACGAGTTTGTTAGAGAACCGTGCCCAACGGTTAGTCCTCATCCCCAGCGGGATGGAGACAGGTCTTGCAGAAGCCGTCATAAAAGATGTCATCTGCAACTGGTGGGAATAAACCCTGAGTACGAGAATGTACTCAGCTAGACTTACCCATCAAAAACCAAAAATAAATGACACCAAGGAGTATGCAAGGCTGATATATAAGTGGAGCTTGCTGGACAACATTTTGCATAAAAAGCTTAAGTATAAATAGTTAAACCTTTCTTATTTAGCCATCATTTAATTCTCATTAACCTATCAACTAGATTAGCACCTATACTATAGCAATCACTTGATTAATATCAATCAATAATAACCATATCAGGTTTATCAAGGCTGTGATCATCATCATCATCATAGAACCATTAAGTTATTTAGTGAATGCTACGTTTGCCGCTGCTCTGTCAAGTTCTCACTATCCGGGAGAGACGGCGATTCGAATCGATTCCTATCCAGCTGGAGGGGTATTCCTAGCACTCACCCAAGGATCCCCCGTCGGAGAGCCCACGGGTCACCTTTGGTACGACTCAGGAATCGCGGTTCCGATCAGTGTTGACGGTTCTTAAGTATTAATTTTAATTATCAAATAAACAAGAGAAAGGACCAATATGCAAACAACACCTAGAATTAGGGTTTGATCTGACAGAATTCCACGAGTTTTGTTGTTTATCTGTTTCTGCAGGGGGTTATCAGGAAATAAGGAAGAAAGGCCCACATGTCGGGATTACATAGAGATATCAACGCACCGCGCAATTTTACATCATCTAGAAGACTCCAGAAGCCACGAGACCGAAGCGGAGGCGAAGCTGGGCCAGGCCCAGGGCGCCCGCCCTGGAAGCCTGGGCGCCCGCCCCCCTGCTGGAGCCAATTCAGGACTCCTTCGCTCGGGATATTCCACCGACCTATTGGATCAAGAAAAACATAGTACCACCTCGGCTATCGACCCAAAAACGCATAGAAGGGGAGGACTATATAAGCGAGGCCCCCCTGGCCCCAGGAGAAGACATGAAGAAATTATCATAGAGACTGAGGGGTGCCCTCGAAGGAAAACCTCTTCTCTAATTAATATTTCTTTTTAGGCTTAGCAATCAATGTAAGGTAGAAATAGATCTTCTAGTTTCTACTAGATTGAGAGAGATAGAGTGGAGGTGTAGAGTGGAGGAAGCCCGGCCTGTCGGTGTCTACTCCAAGCTTGTACCCGCGGGATCAAGTTCTCCTAACCCGAAGCTTGCTCCAAGGATTCTTCAGTAATTCGACTTCTAAATTCTAGTAAGTTCTTGTTTTATTGTTCTTATGGTTTATGAGTTTACTTTAATCTCTTCGCGTAGAGTTTAGAGTAATCATTGCTGGCGTAAACGTGGTGTTTAGGCTGGGGTACTCATAGATATTCCCTGACTAGCTGGACCGTGGTAGTAGTGAGGAACGTGACATTTCCGAGCTACCTTTGTAGATCACATCTCGTTAGCAGGAAGGATAGGGTTTATAGGTGCGGGTTGAACATCCTTTGTGGTGTCTAGATTCCGTTAGCCTCCCCATTAGAACAGTAAATCATCCTTACCAAGGTTAGAAGAAGACTACGGTTGCAGTCTTCTCTATTTATCACTCACATCGAAAGACATTCTTTGTGCCTAAAGGTTAGTAGTAATAGACCGGTTAGTCAGATGCACTCTTTCTCCTAGTGGTAAAAAAATAAATACGATACTCTGGATAATTTCCCGGGTGAAGTGCTCACCGATATCCGTGCGCTTGCGGATCAATTCCTTATTGCGTTCCCAAATATCAACAAGCATTTCTGGCGCCGTTGCCGGGGAGAAAGACGGTTGCTGAGATAACCTGTGTCTTGCTATTAGCTTGTATCTATACTTTTATCTTTTCTTATCTTTTATATCCTTTATTTATTTTCCTTTACTCTTACCTTATGGAAAACCAAAATTCTAAATCGATCCATGAGTCTGCAATCCCTTTAGCAACTGACCTTTTACCATGGGAATCATCACAGCCTATCCAAACACCCCAGTATAAGTTAAGTTCTAGGTTGATTGCCATGATTCAAAACTTATCTTTTTCGGGAAAGGAAGACGAAAACCCTTACCTTCATATTAGAGATTTTGAGCAAACATGTGATTGTCTTCGCATTGAAGGCATTTCTGATAAGACATTACGTTGGAAGCTTTTTCCTTTTTCCTTAAGGGGAGAAGCTAGACAATGGTACAGTCAGAAGGTAAGTCAACAACAAGGTGAATGGGGAGTTTTACGAGCCAACTTTTGTCTAAATTTCTATTCCCTTGACCGTATAGCCGACCTTAGACTCGAAGTCCTATCTTTTAAACAAAAAGATAATGAAACTTTGGGAAAATCTTGGAAACGTTTTTCTGATCTTTTAGAATCTGGTCCAAACCTTAATCTTGAAGACCCTGTTCTTTTATTTCACTTTTTTCGAGGTCTTCAGAAAAATCACAAACAAATGCTTCACACAATGTCTAGAGGTTCTTTCTTTCGCATCCCTGCTGATGAAACTAGAGTGATCCTAGATAGAATCCTAGAAGCTGAGATGGATAATACCCTTCATGATGAAACCTACGAAGCCAAAGTAGACACTCTGCCAAATTCTTCATCTACTTTAGCTATCCCAAGTTCTGAGCCTCAAGAGGAAGAAATTCCTCTACCGGACTTCATGCTGGATATAGAATCCGATCTTTTTGCCGATTTTGGAAATATTTCAAACTACCATTCTATTGACAAACCCCAAAACGGCCAGTTTAGCATTTATTTACCAAGTGAATATCAATTGAGAGAGCTTATCTCAGTAATGAGTAGCGAATGGTTGGAGGAATTAGAGCTTTCCTCTGATGTAATCCGTTTGGACACACCCTCTATAACTATACGTTGTACTTATAATTCTGATCGATTTAATACTCTTTATAATCCTGTTGTGGGGATCAACATTATGTCTGAATCTTTTGCACTTAAACTATTTAAAAATCTTGTCTTAACCCCCACAACAAAGGTCATAAAGGAACCTTCGGGACGATTAGTCCCCAGTCTTGGAATTATTAATGTCCTACCTCTTACGGTAGAAGGCTCCATGGTTCATTTGAACTTCTATATCTTTGATACATGGGACTTCGACCTATTAATAGGACAACCTTTTAGAAGACTCCTTTATGAAGGTCATACTGGAAAGCTACACATTTCTTTTGGAAAAACTTTTCAATTCCCAATGATAATTTCACACTCCTTAAACAATAAGGCCGAGTCATATCTTTTGCCTGATCCTATGGAGGAAGTAAAGGCTGCATCTCTAGAGCTTTTAGATGAACCAGACTTAGAAGACGAAACTCCTTTCTTCACAGAAGAAGAAGACGAACCTTCCAAGCCTGAACCCTTAGATGAGTTTGCAGAAACACCTAGACCCCCCATAGAACTTAAAACCTTACCACCCGGTCTTACCTATGCTTTCCTAAACAATAATCCAGAGTTCCCTGTGATCATTAGCGATAAACTCACTCAGGATCAAACTCTGCGATTAATGACCATTCTTGAGAAACATCACTCAGTTTTCGGCTACTCACTTCAAGATCTTACAGGAATCAGTCCTATGATTTGTACTCATCGTATTCCAACAGATCCTTCTGTTACACCCTCTCGAGAACCCCAACGTAGACTTAACAACACTATGAGAGAGGTAGTTAAAAAGGAAGTTATTAAGTTGCTGCATGTAGGGATTATATATCCTGTGCCGCACAGTGAGTGGGTGAGCCCAGTCCAAGTTGTGCCTAAAAAGGGAGGCATGACTGTTATTATGAATGAAAAGAATGAGCTAATTCCGCAACGCACCGTCACTGGATGGCAGATGTGCATAGACTATAGAAAATTAAACAAAGCCACGAGAAAGGATCACTTTCCTTTACCTTTTATAGATGAGATGCTAGAGCGGTTAGCAAACCATTCGTTCTTTTGTTTCTTAGATGGATATTCAGGGTATCACCAAATCCCGATCCATCCCGATGATCAAAGCAAAACCACCTTTACATGCCCATATGGAACTTATGCTTACCGTAGAATGTCTTTTGGGTTATGTAATGCACCAGCTTCTTTTCAAAGATGCATGATGTCTATATTTTCTGATATGACCGAAGAGATTATGGAAGTTTTCATGGATGATTTCACTTAGTGTCTGAAAGAGGTGTTGAGGTAGACAAAGCTAAAATTGAAGTAATTGAACAACTACCTCCACCTGTGAACATAAAAGGAATTCGAAGCTTTCTTGGCCATGCTGGTTTTTATCGTAGATTCATAAGAGATTTTTCATTTATTGCTAGACCACTTACTCTTTTGCTAGCCAAGGATGCTCCTTTCGAATTTGATGATGCATGTCTAACATCTTTCAATTTATTAAAAAAAGCACTCATCTCTGCACCAATCATTCAACCCCCTGATTGGTCGTTACCTTTTGAAATTATGTGTGATGCTAGTGATTATGCTGTGGGGGCAGTATTAGGACAAACTAAAGATAAGAAGCATCATGCAATTGCTTATGCCAGTAAAACTTTGACAGGAGCTCAACTTAATTATGCAACCACTGAAAAAGAGCTTCTGGCTGTTGTCTTTGCCATTGATAAATTTAGATCTTATTTAGTTGGAGCTAAAATAATTGTTTACACTGATCATGCTGCACTAAAATATTTGCTCACTAAAAAAGATGCTAAACCTCGCCTGATTAGATGGATTTTATTACTCCAAGAATTTGACTTAGAAATAAAAGATAAAAAGGGAGTAGAAAATTCTGTTGTTGATCACCTGTCTAGAATGTATTTTAAGAGTCGACAGGAAACCCCAATCAATGATTCACTCCGGGATGACATGCTCTACGGGATTAACAGGTCTGACCCCTGGTATGCAGATATTGTTAATTTTATGGTTTCAGGGTATGTACCACCAGGAGCAAACAAGAAGAAGCTTATTCAAGAAAGTCGTTCACATATATGGGATGAGCCATACCTCTTCCGAGTATGCTCTGATGGCCTACTCAGGAGATGTGTGACCACTGAGGAAGGATGGAAGATCATCGACAGATGTCATTCATCACCATATGGAGGTCACTATGGAGCATTCCGTACACATTCAAAGATCTGGCAGTGTGGATTCTATTGGCCTACAATGTATGAAGACACGAAGCAATATATCAGAAGATGTGGGGCATGTCAAAGGCACGGAAACATAAATACAAGGGATGCAATGCCACTCACCAACAACCTTCAGATTGAACTCTTTGATGTCTGGGGAATATACTACATGGGTCCATTTCCTCCATCAAAGAAGTGCGAGTACATCTTGGTGGCGGTTGACTATGTCTCCAAGTGGGTAGAAGCATTACCTTGCAAGCATGCCGACAACGTCAGTTCAAAGAGGATGTTTGAAGAAATTATATTTCCAAGATTTGGAGTTCCCAGAGTAGTGATAAGTGATGGAGGAGCACACTTCATCGACAAATGTTTCAAGCAATATCTATCAAGACATGGAATCCGTCACAACGTCGCTACCCCCTATCATCCTCAGACAAGTGGCCAAGCAGAGACTTCCAACAAACAAATCAAGAATACTCTTCAGAAGACAGTAAATGAAATGGGAACGGCGTGGAAAGACAAGTTACCCGATGCACTCTGGGCATACCGGACAACATACAAGACCCCAATTGGAATGTCTCGATACCAATTGGTGTACGGGAAGACTTGCCATCTACCTGTTGAACTAGAGTTCAAAGCACACTGGGCCATAAAGAGATGGAATATGGACCTGGATGTTGCTGGAGATTATGGAAGAATGCAACTACCAGAATTGGAAGAATGGCGAGAGAAGGCATATCACAATTCAAAAATCTACAAAGAAAGAGTCAAGAGGTGGCATGACAAGAGAATCAAGAAGAAGGAGTTCACACCCGGAGATAAGGTATTACTTTTTAATTCCAGGGTGAAGCTTTTCGGGCATGGAAAACTCCGGAGCAAATGGGAAGGACCATTCAAGGTAATCAATTCATCATCCCACGGAGCTATCACACTTCAAAGTAGCGAAGGTACGTTATTCAAGGTAAATGGTCAACGTCTTAAATTATTTTTAGAGCCCAATGAGGAATTTGAAGAAATAGACGTAGTCCATTTTTACCTTCCCATGGAGAATTAGAGCCCGACACTTTTGGTTTGATGGTTTTGGGTCATATATATATTTTTCTAAATAATTTTGCATTTAGAAATGCGCTCGGAGAAGTGGGCCCACAGAGGGGCCAGAGAGAGGGCGGGCGCCCAGGTCAAGTGGGCGGGCGCCCTGCCCCTGTTCCCCCTCAGTCCCGACTTTCTCTGTTATGGAAAATGCACTTAGGGTGATCCGAATAACTCCTCGGATGGAAAGTTTCGCACGCACATCGACGGGAGCAACCCGAACAACCCATAGAGGCATCCTTTTGACCCCTATATAAACAGACCCCTGACATCAGTTTTCAAACACCAAGCCACCAAGCTTTCTCTCCTTCAATTAGAGCTTGATTAGCTCTCCTTCAATTAAAATTTTATTAGTTCCTTGCTACTCCAATGGCCGACAAGTACCACGACGATTGGGAAGTCGTCCCCTTCAACCTCAACATGGAGCCAGTGGAAGACCCCGATGCCCGTGCTCTCGTCCCGGCCAACACAGAACGTCAGCTAGAAGCCATGCCATTACGTCAACGCAGCTCCGCCCAATCTTACCATGCTCAACCAGTTCTCACCGCACCACCACAAACCCTACTTCTCAAAGGATCATCATCCAAGGCGAAGACCACTATCAAGGTGCCAATCGGCACAAGGGTCCTTCCACCTAGACCCAATGAAAGGGTCGTTGGAGTCAAGACCAACCGAAGCGGCGAGATCAGCAGCGTACGCTACACTACGGAGGAGGAGAGGCCTTACTTCGAAGGGATTAGAGCAGCCAAAGTCCGTTTCATCCCTCCAAAGGCAGCCCCGAAGCACTCTCTCAATGCTTTTGAGACACCTCCCAAGCGTCGCAAGACTATAATGGATATTGATGAGGAAGTTCGCAGGCTAGATAGAATTATCATAGACCTCCAGTCCTCGATTAATTCCCTCACTAGGCAGCTCTCTAACCACAACACCATTATACTAGGCCTTAGGCAGGATCTTGCCAGTGCCAACAAGAAGATCAAGGAATTAGAGCGCCGCTAAGTTATCTAGATTAGACCTTGAGGCAATGCATCTTAGTCATTTATCTTTAAATTCGGTTTAGGTTTACTATTATCATCAGTTTACTATTATTATCAATTTGCTATCAGTTTGTTATCAGTCTTTTGTAATAAATGCCTCAAGATCAATAAAGAGTATTACTATTATTATTATGTCTTGTGTGTCTCTACTTTATTTTTGTGCAAGAAAGCAGAAAACAAGTATGGGGGAGATCCCTCAACTTGCCAAACACACTCCGACTACACCACTCCACCACTCAGGTACACACTCTGCACACTTTACTTTACACATATATTTATTTTGGATTATGCAGATTACTGTTTCCAACATGATAAAATAAAAAGATTAAAATATTTCTAATCATGATTAATCTCAATCTGTGATATTTCCTGAAAACTTGCAATTAGTATAAAATCATTTTAAAACCCTGTGTTACTCAAATCAATATGGAATATGTGATGGTAGAGTATGAGTTTCTTATTCTTGATATCATTGTTGCTTGGAGAATTTATTCCAAAATATTCAAATTCCTAGCTACCATCCTCAGTGTTTTATATGCCTGATAAAACTGAAATATTAAATATGATTATAAAAGCTATCTGCTCTGTATTGAGTTTGTTCAAAATGAGTTAGACCCTTGTTGAGAGATTTATCATGCTCCCAAGATCAAGACACTATTTCAGTAAGATTCACTCTTCCGAAGTATTATTGCATTAGAGGCATGGGCTATGCTAAAATAGAGATATTTCGAGGAAATAAAAAGGAGCAAGTGCTCGACAACCTCGCAGAAAAAAATGGACATGTGTCCGGCAGTAGAATTAGGGGTACCTCGGTATCCACTTAGTAAAATAAAAAAAAGAGAAAAGAGAAAAAAATGATAGCCCATGGTCCCTCTAATAAGCAATATGCCAGCAAGAGTTGACAAAGTTTTTAATTTCCAAAGTCTTTGATCTAAGAGTATGATATTCCCCTCCTCGGATCCCGTTTTGATCAGGCAATAAATGCAAAGTAAGTATGCTTGAGAATTTTTTTGCAAAATTAAAACAGCCTCAGTGAAATATATAAAAGATAATGAGTGATCTGAGAGAACCTATGAGGATCAAAAGGTATGCTAATTTTCTTTCAAAAATATACAAAAACTCCAAGTGACAGGATTGAGAAGAAAGGATCTTTACTCTTAATCATATACATCCCTGACTATGGTACACAGTGGAATTTTAACACCCTGCAATTATAAAGAGAATGTTTTAAATGTTTACCCCAGATATTTTTCTTAACCATCCTTTTCTCGAGGACGAGTAAAAGCCTAAGTATGGGGTTATTTGTTGACGGTTCTTAAGTATTAATTTTAATTATCAAATAAACAAGAGAAAGGACCAATATGCAAACAACACCTAGAATTAGGGTTTGATCTGACAGAATTCCACGAGTTTTGTTGTTTATCTGTTTCTGCAGGGGGTTATCAGGAAATAAGGAAGAAAGGCCCACATGTCAGGATTACATAGAGATATCAACGCACCGCGCAATTTTACATCATCTAGAAGACTCCAGAAGCCACGAGACCGAAGCGGAGGCGAAGCTGGGCCAGGCCCAGGGCGCCCGCCCTGGAAGCCTGGGCGCCCGCCCCCCTGCTGGAGCCAATTTAGGACTCCTTCGCTCGGGATATTCCACCGACCTATTGGATCAAGAAAAACATGGTACCACCTCGGCTATCGACCCAAAAACGCATAGAAGGGGAGGACTATATAAGCGAGGCCCCCTGGCCCCTGGAGAAGACATGAAGAAATTATCATAGAGACTGAGGGGTGCCCTCGAAGGAAAACCTCTTCTCTAATTAATATTTCTTTTTAGGCTTAGCAATCAATGTAAGGTAGAAATAGATCTTCTAGTTTCTACTAGATTGAGAGAGATAGAGTGGAGGTGTAGAGTGGAGGAAGCCCGGCGTGTCGGTGTCTACTCCAAGCTTGTAGCTGCGGGATCAAGTTCTCCTAACCCGAAGCTTGCTCCTAGGATTCTTCAGTAATTCGACTTCTAAATTCTAGTAAGTTCTTGTTTTATTGTTCTTATGGTTTATGAGTTTACTTTAATCTCTTCGCGTAGAGTTTAGAGTAATCATTGCTGGCGTAAACGTGGTGTTTAGGCTGGGGTACTCATAGATATTCCCTGACTAGCTGGACCGTGGTAGTAGTGAGGAACGTGACATTTCCGAGCTACCTTTGTAGATCACATCTCGTTAGCAGGAAGGATAGGGTTTATAGGTGTGGGTTGAACATCCTTTGTGGTGTCTAGATTCCGTTAGCCTCCCCATTAGAACAGTAAATCATCCTTACCAAGGTTAGAAGAAGACTACGGTTGCAGTCTTCTCTATTTATCACTCACATCGAAAGACATTCTTTGTGCCTAAAGGTTAGTAGTAATAGACCGGTTAGTTAGATGCACTCTTTCTCCTAGTGGTAAAAAAATAAATACGATACTCTGGATAATTTCTCGGGTGAAGTGCTCACCGATATCCGTGCGCTTGCGGATCAATTCCTTATTGCGTTCCTAAATATCAACAATCAGCGCCGCACTCCTAGGGCTACCACTCTGCCAGGGAGGTCAGGAATTTTAACTCACCTGCCTTTCGACTTACGCCAATGGTCTCCCGCACACCGCACTTCCTCTGGTAGTGCGCACTTTATACTTTCCGGCCTTCCGGCCTGAGTCATATTACTAGGCTTCGCGGTCGGAACGAGTTATCCGGCCAACTAAGTGTTAGGCATGCGTTCAACATGACAAGAGGACGTACAACGGTCAGTCCTTAATCGACATAGACGGGGATAGATCCAAACCCAAGACCTCCATGCCTTGTTGCATCACTATCACCATCCCGCCCGGTCTCCTTTCATATTATTAACACATGGTTCTTTTCCACGATAGCAAATATAGCCAACCGTGATCCGGAATCCACCTATATCTCGTAGGTGACAGGAAATCACCTGGCCTCTACCGAACTAAGCATGGCTAAGCATAGATGTGATCCTAACTAATTAGGATTCAGGTTATATATATACTGGACAAGGAAGGGTATATATATGCAGCAAGAGTTTCATCCAACTCCTATACTTAATGTAACAATACATATATAACATATATCTACTCATTCACTTTCAAAAAGTAGGAGGTTTATAATGCTCCGGGGCTTGCCTGGAATGTGACACCGAGTCAGATTAGTTAGCTTGCTCCGTCTTGGTGACATCTAAGATCATAACACTTGCTTAATCATTCCATCTTCGGGATGATCCACCCTCATGTCCTTCACGTGGTTCATCTAGCGTATCTAGAGGACATGCAAGATGCAAGTGCATGAACACATGGAAATGCAATAGACAAAGCATACACAAGAAACATGGCAAGAGCATGGTTACACTAAACACACTTAAGCACATCTCAATGCTTACTTAAAGATTACACAGCCAACATGTTAAGACAACAAAGAATGCAACACTAAACATATTAGACATGGCATACATGTTTAACAAGATCTCAGGTGTATTAACTTGGCCATTATCAAAGACATGAGTCATACATTCTATATACCAAGCAACAGCAATACAAGGAATCTGCCATTTTTAGGACTGTTAACAACAGCTGAGAAAATAAATCATAACTGGAGTTACACAACTCCAAAAGACATGAATTAAGACATTCAGGAAAGCTTAAGAAATTATCTACATTTGATATTTAGACATGAAAGCATGATTCTCAACTTAACTGAGCCAAACAACATAAACATGAAGATCCACTCAGAATAGGAGCAAAACAACACAGAGAATTTGTTATTTTTATAACTCCTAATCTGTCATGCCTAAATTCATGAAACATTTACCAGACATCAAATACCATATGAAAAGCTTGCCACAATATTTCCACATTTATTTCAGCAATAATACAGTGGTTATGAAAAAGACAAATTTAACAAGCAATTAAAACCGAATTGCACAAATCTATTTTTACCGTTAAAACTTCAAACTAAAACATAAACAATGCCAACCACATGGCCTATGAGCACAAGCACACCACAAGATAGCCAGAACACCATATGATAACCTCCAAGTATTTATTAACAAGGCATTTATTAATTTATTTCTAGAAAGGAGTATAATTACAAGATACTGGTAAAAGTGCTCAGACAAATCTACAAAAATTACAAAAGCACAAGTATAGCACCAAAGCATCACCATAAAATTTTCAGAGCAAAAGCACATACCAAATTAAAGATATACATTTAACATGTGACAAGGTTTTTATTTCATAAATTGAGAAACATGACTTATATTGTGCCAAACAACAGATTTCAGATTATTTACATATTAAGAATACTATAAACAAGTTTATTTCCAAAGTAGAGCACCAGCATAAGTACCAATTATTTTATAAGATTTAATTAAGGAAACAAGCCAAATCTCAAGCATAAATTACATATCAAAGCTGCAGTACTCCAAAAATCATGAAATATTTATCATAGCACTCCAGTACCACACAGAGACTACCATAAAAATTTCATAACAAAATAAGCAGTATAACAAGAGATATGAATTTATTTATGAATAACAAGATTAAATCCTAATAAATATTTTTCCCAGAAAACATGGTTCATTTTATATTTTTATTAAAAACTAGCCATCTCAAGGAATACCAAAAAATTGGTTTCACAATTTTTGGATCTCAGAAACTGGAGATATGATTTTTGCAAGAAAGCCAAAAATCAAGATTTGAATAAAAGGAAGGAGAAGGCTGTTGAGTCCCTGACAGTCGGGACCCGCGCGTCAGTGACACCGAGAACAGAGGACGCCTTCGCCGGCAAATGCTCGCCGACGGTGAGCTTCTCTGGCGGATCCAAGGGCACCAGCGTGCTCCTGGAGTGATTCCGCATCGATGGAGGTAGGTGGCGCTAGGGTTTCGGCTACGGAGAGGGGTCGCCGTCGGCGATGGTGGCACGGCGGAGCTACCCCGGCTTACGCCGGCCATCTCCGACCGGTAGAGCGTCGGGAAAGGGTGGCTACAGCATCAGCGAGTCAGAGCGGAGCTTTCGAGGTAGGAACGCCTAACCCTAACGGCTCCGGTGAGACTGCTCGCGTGCGAGGTGCTCGTCGGCGGTGAGCACGGCGGTGCGGCGACCGTGTTCCCACGCGATGGTGAGGTTTCAGCCAGAATGGCGTGGTGTGGACCGACACCAAGACCTAAGCAGACCCTAACGCTACCCAAAGAGAAGAAAGGAAGTAACGGTGAAGCAGCGGCGAGGTTCGCCGGAATCGGTGTCGCGACGGCCGCGAACCCGACGACGAAGAACTTGCGAAATGCCGCTCACCTCGGGGAGATCTCATCAAACCGATGGGTGGAGAAGATGGAGGAGATCGAGGTAGACTTGGAGGTGCTCGGAGGCGAAGCAAGACACAGAGACGAAGACACGAGGAGCTCGCGAAGCTCTCGACGGCAATGGCGACGGCATTTCCGCTAGAGCGAGCGCGAGAGAGAGGAAGGAGGAGAATGGATGGGCGCTGAGCGAGTGTGGGGCGCCGTGGCGTCCATGCCAACATCGACGACCTGACGAGCGGGGCCACCGCCGGCGTATGGGCGCCATCTGGCGGACAGGTGTCGCTCTGGACATCCACGACGGCGAGCTCGGCTCAGATTCAGGCGACGCGATCACCGACTAAAACCCGGTTTTGCCCGATGATTGTCTCCTAAACCACTTGATGATTTTGCTGGCTAATTGCTCTATGCTGGAGAGCTACATTGAAAGGTCCTAATATGGCTAGAGGGGGGGTGAATAGCCTATTTAAAAATTCTACAAAATCACTAGAGCAAGGGGTTAGTAAATAACAAAGCAAAGCTTTTTTCTCTAGCTCTAAAGGGGTGTTTGCAAGCCACCTATCCAACAATTCTAGTTGATATAATCACTAGGCACACAAGAGCTATGTCACTACTTACACTAGAAAGCTACCTAAAGTTTCTATAAAAGTAAGTAAGCTACTTTAGTTTGCGGGAATGTAGAAGAGATGGTTTGAACTTTATACCGCCACGTAGAGGGGATGAACCAATCAATAATATGAAGTCCAATCACCGGGAGAAATCCAATGAACAATCACAATGGAGACACACAATTTTTCTCCCGAGGTTCACGTGCTTGCCGGCACGCTACATCCCCGTTGTGTCGACCAACACTTGGTGGTTCGGTGGCTAAGAGGTGTAGCACGAACCTTGTCCTCACTAGGACACCACAAGAAACTACCCACAAGTGAGGTAGCTCAATGACACGAGCAATCCACTAATGTTGCCTTTGGCACTCCACCGAGGTAGGCACAAACCTCTCACAATCACCGGGAGATGGCCACGAACAATCACCAACTCGTGCCAATCCTCCTCCGCTGCTCCAAGCCGTCTAGGTGGCGGCAACCACCAAGAGTAACACTAGATGCAATCACTAAGTGCCACTAGATGCAATCACTCAAGCAAATGCACTTGAAATCACTCCCAATCTCACAAAGATGTATAATCTATGAAGGAAATGAGTGGGAGGTGTTTGCTTAGGCTCACAAGGATGTCAAGTATGTTAGAATGCCAAGTAAGTGTGCCCCAAGCCGGGCAAACACGTATTTATAGCCCCTCAAACAAATAGAGTCGTTGGCTCTTTCATTGGGTGAAATACGGGGTCACCGGGCGCTCTTAAAGGGGCACCGGACGCTCAACACCTGCGTCCGGTGCTCCAACGTCAGCCGCGTGTCAGAGTCTAACGGTAACCTGCAGAGCACCGGACGCTGAGCAAGTTACCACTGGACGCGTCTGGTGCACACCGGACCCATGCGCAGAGAGCTCTGCAAACTTGCAGGGTCACCGGACGCAAGCCACCGGACGCACCTTGAGCGTCCGGTGCTCACCGGACTCACACCAAGAGAGGTCTGCAAAACGGACCTCACACCGGACACGGACCACCGGACGCACAGGCCAGCGTCCGGTGCCTATCGTCCGGTGCCTTACCCTAGCTGAGCCAGGCAGCCTGCACACCGGACGCTCAGACACAGCGTCCGGTGCCTCTGAGCCAGCGTCCGGTGAGTGTTTCTCGGCGAGAAACACTCCCGCGACTTCTCTAAATTTCCCACCGGCGCAATAGAAAATATGCACTTCATAGAAATCTGGAGAGTACTCTTCGCAATCGAGTCATCGAATTGCAGCAAACAGATGTAGGCATCCACCATATAAAGAGAAAAATGAAGGAATTCTCTGGAGAGTACTCTTCGCAATCGAGTCATTTAAACAATTCTATACTCTTCGCAATTCTATGCTTAACTCAACCTTGGGAACAATGTTCTTGTCGATCACTTCTCCAAAATAATCACATAAGTCATACTTACACAAATAGGGTCTAGAAACCTCTTTTGCTTAGGCTTTTAAAAAGTGTTTCATAAAATGTTTGCATGTCAAAACTTTCTACAGCAAAGTTGTAGCAAATTTTATATGGAACAAAAGTTGTTTTAGGACCATCTCATGAAAGTGATCACAGCAAGATTCATAAGTTAAACAAGCCATTTAAACAAAGTTCCAGGTTCTGTCCTAGAAAAACAGAGAGCACCTATTTCTGGAACCCAAATTGGAACAACCATAACTTTTAAACTGCTAGGCCAATTGATCCCAAATTTAAACCACAGCTAGTTCATAAAGTTTACAACAAATTGGATTTAGACAAGTTTCCTAGAAAACTCAGTTATCATTAAGCAAAAGCTAAATTACTTACACCGGCGATGGCCCCGCTCGTCAGGTCGTCGACGTTGGCATGGACGCCACGGCGCCCCACACTCGCTCCGCGCCCGTCCATTCTCCTCCTTCCTCTCTATCGCGCTCGCTCTGGCGGAAACGCCGTCGCCATTGCCGCCGAGAGCTTCGCGAGCTCCTCGCGTCTTCGTCTCTGCGTCTTGCTTCGCCTCCGAGCGCCTCCAAGTCCGCCTCGAGCTCCTCCATCTTCTCCACCCATCGGTTGGACGAGATCTCCCCGAGGTGAGCGGCATTTCGCAAGTTCTTCGTCGTCGGGTTCGCGGCCGTCGCGACACCAATTCCGGCGAACCTCGCCGCTGCTTCACCCTTACTTCCTTTCTTCTCTTTGGGTAGCGTTAGGGTCTGCTTAGGTCTTGGCGTCGGTCCACACCACGCCATTCCGGCTAAAACCTCACCGTCACGCGGGAACACGGTCGCCGCACCGCCGTGCTCACCGCTGACGAGCACCTCGCATGCGATCAGTCTCACCGGAGCCGTTAGGGTTAGGCGTTCCTACCTCGAAAGCTCCACGCTGACTCGCTGATGCTGTAGCCACCCTTCCCCGACGTTCTACCGGTCGGAGATGGCCGGCGTAAGCCGGGGTAGCTCCGCCGTGCCGCCATGGCCGACGGCGACCCCTCTCCGTAGCCGAAACCCTAGCGCCACCTACCTCCATCGATGCGGAATCACTCCATTTGCCGGTGCCCTTGGATCCGCCGGAGAAGCTCACCGCTTCGGTCTCGTGGCTTCTGGAGTCTTCTAGGTGTAAGATAATTGTGCGGCACGTTAATATCTCTATGTAATCCCGACGTGTGAGCCTTTCTTCCGTATTTGCTGATAACCCCCTGCAGAAATAGACAAACACCAAAACTCGTGGAATTCTGTTAGATAAAACCCTAAGTCTAGATGTTGATTTCATTTGGATCCTTTTCTTTATTTATTTGATAATTAAATTTGATACTTAAGGACCGTCAACACTCATATTCACATTCATCATCATTTCTTCCACTATGTCTTCTTCCTTTACCATTTGCAGCCCTTTGGTTCCTCCGACCTCCTCTTCTTCCATCACTATCTTCTCTATCTCCACTATGGTTGCTTGCACCATCATGAGATGGACGATGCCTTCTGATTTCAGTCATAAGATTCTAAAGTTCTTGTGTCAACCGCTCTTGCTTTTCTTCCATGCTTTGTCAGATTTTATTAAATTGTGTTATGGTAACACGATCTTTGATGTCCACTCGACCCATCTTCCTGTAAGGTTAGCTGAATACAAATAATTTGTATTTGTGGAATATGAAAATTTGGTGGCTCTCACAACTCACCTCTCTAACCACCAAAGCTCTTATGAATTCCTCTGCTGCAGATTACAAGGAAAACAAATGTGTGGTGGCAACTGAAAGTGATGGCAAGGTGAATACAAGAATAGAGAGTACCGATTACGATGGTTTTTATGTGGAGCTTGGTTGGGAGTAATACACAAGGAATGCAATCTGAATTCTAGTTGTTGTAAAGTTAAGTAACGATCCAAACTAGAAATTCTCTGCCTAGTGCTGATCAAAAGTTTTGAAGTGTATAAATAGATCACACACACGCAAAGAAAATTTAGAATTGATGCAAACAAGGAGTATGATTGGGATGCAAGTGTTGCAATCAGACCCAACCAAAGTTTTGCACCAAACAAAGATAGCAAACTGGTTGCAGAACTTGATATGAAACTTTCAGCACTTGTGCACATAAACCAACTAATCTTTCAGACTTTCTCTCTGAACCTTTCACTTCACTTTTTTTTCACTTTCTTTTCTTTTTTTTGACACACTTTTTTTATATATAGAACTAAAAAACAGGGATCAGATTATGATACTTGCACAACTAAAGATAGAAATGAAACAACAACCAGTAGCTAGATAGGATCAAAGTTAACACAAAGGATGATATATGATATAGAGATTTTTTTTGTGGGGATTTTTAGATATAAAAGAGGCACAAAGAACACGCGAAGGATAAATGATCAGCAACTAAAACAAAGACTCTAATGGACTGCGACTTAACCGAACTCACTAAAATAACAGATTGAAACAAAGGTCTAAGCAATCTATTTTTCTAGCTTTTTGGTGGATAGGACGAAGCAAAAATATATATGTAGCTAGGGATAGAATTCCTACCGTGGTAACAAAAGCTTTGATACCAGATGATGCGACACGTTGTCCCGATCTTCACGACGTAGGAAGAACACCGATAACTAGCTGAAGAACAGCCGGATAACTTGCTGCAAGCAGCGATAACTAGTGCAACCTGGCAAATAAAACTCGAAGCCAACCACCATCTTTAACCGGCAACCTGAATCGAGGATTCGCCCAACCACACTCTCAAAGAACCAACCAACACAGCCTACAATCAATCAAGGAATACCTTGAAGGGAGTAGGAGCACCAATTGGGAGCGGATGAAGCCGCCGCCTATGTAATCCCGTGAGGAAATCACAAGAGCAAAGGGGTAGAGATCACTCTCTGAATATTTGCTAGCACACAGCTAAACAAAAAGGGTTCTGTATTTCAATTCTCAAAAGTCTGAGATTACAATGAGTCTTAGGGGGTATTTATACTAGCAACAGCCCTGCTAGATAGGTATGAAAACGAAATAGAGTTTCTGAGGGAAGGCAATGTGAAAGGTCCCCTCGAAATGGATTCCCGAAGTGGCTTCGCGTGACTGTTGGCCTCCAGAGCAGTTTCCAATAAACTGACCATAACTTTTTATTAGGAAGTCCAAATGATGAACTGTTTCTTGGGTGTAAAACTAGACTCAAAGGGCTTTCTAGCAATGTTTGCCAACCAGTACGAAACGTTGTAGATTGGTACAGTTTTACTTGGCAAGTTGTACCAACATTCTATCACGACACACTGTTGACCTTCTGAGCAGTTTGTGCGAATTCTGGTCTGCAGGAAATTTGGAGTATCCAAACTGGTCAACACTAGATTCATTGGAAGGTAGACTCATCAAGCTTTCCAACAAGTGCTCATGGACCTTCATAGCTTTTGTGAGTTAAAAGTTATGAAGATTTCTTTGCACTGGTCCGTTTTTGACTTCCACTAGTCCGTTTTTTACTTCTTCTGGAACTTGCACCGGTCCGTTCTTCAGGGTCTGATTCATCGTTCTCTTCTTCTATATACCTGAGTACAATCAAGGCACAACACTTAGGTAGTATATAATTCTTATTAATGTTTAAATGAATCTCACAAAGTAGCGCGTGGACCTCTTGTTGTAGCTTCTTTGCAAGACTCTAAGCAGGTCAGGATAAGAAGAAGACGACGCAACAACAACCAGAGGAGGCAAATCAGATGGATGGGCAGACTACGAAGGAGAAGTAGTAAGGTCTGAAGACATATAGCTTGAACAGAACTGTCCTGAGGAGACCGTAGCACCGAGTCCGGTATCGAGAGAAAAGATAGTTATACACGAAGAGGAGGCGCCGCCAGAACCACCAACTACGACATCCAGCGAATCCCAGGACGATTGAGAAAACGGAGAGTCCCGTTCGGAGGACTTAAAAACACCGAACGCCTTGCCAAGAGGTAAACTTTGTAGTTATCCTTTTCCCTTCAATTATTTAAAATAGTTTGCTTAGTTAATCAGGTTCATATCATCTTGAAAAGAAAATAAAAATGTTAAAAATAGTAAGCCCCATGTGATTATGCTCATGGCATAAAACCCATAAGTACATTCACTGTGGTGGCATAAAAATAAAATAAATATATTCCTGTCCTATAAAAATAAAAATATAAAAATAAATTTATGATCCTGCTAAAGAGAGTAACATTTATTGAGGAGGCTCAACATGATAAAGGCTAGATAATTATGCTAACACTTAACTAGTTCCACAAAGCTTTGTTGTCTATTTGAGCTCCACAGGATTCAAGGATCAAAGAACACTAGCAGACGAAGGTCATCCTAATCGCTGTCAGGGTGCTGCCAACATTCAGATACGCCTCCGTCACCTGCTAGCTACATCAGAAGAAATTTCGTCAAAATCCAGCTTGAGGGAGAGCACCCCCCATTTATCCAGCTAAGTGTTTCTACTCACGTTTATACTTTACTCAAATAATAAAAAGATGCATGATCATGAAAACCCAAATAAAAATTTTGTGCTTATATATATATCTTTGCTTAGTTTGCTCAATAAATAAATAAAGTGTCTAGGCCAAACTGAACTTAAATGATAAACTCTTACATGGATATGATAAATAGTTGCTCTGCCATGTACCTAGTTTTCAAGTTTGAGCTCTGTCTCAAGTTTAGGCATGATTGATATAATTTAAACCTGCTCTAAACCTGAACTTGTGGGAATAGTACTTGATCTAAAGTATAAGTCATTAACGGATATGATATGGGAAGGTTGAGCTGCTGTTTATCTGTTCCTAGAGATGCTAGAACTCTGGAGAATTTTATCTTTGAAAATCTTTAAAATAACACATGATGAGTTCCTGTATGATGAGAGTTAAAATCCTACCACAGCCATATATATATGCTTATTAGACTATGAACCATACAATTACTTTTTACTGCTTACGTGCATTGAGTGTGGTCAAGCTGTGTAGACCCTTAGGAGCTTGTCATGCGGTTAAAATCAAGATTCACTTGCACGTTCACTCATACATGCTACTTCTACTCCGGAAGTATGCATCCACATACATCCACTCAATGCCATCTCCAGATTCACCTAAAATTATTCTACTCCTAATCCGGGAGAGAATAGCTAAAAACATTCTCCTATTTCTGTTTTCCCTATGAAATAAATGCTCGAGTTATCTTGGTTACTACCACTTGCTATATTATTTCAGGAGATGAGTGCTCTAAAAAAAAGAGGATACGAGGAAATAAAAAGGGGCATGTGCCCGGAACCTCGAAGAAAAGAAAAAGTGAGACAAGAGTTAAAAATGGACAAATGTCCGACAGTAGAATTAGGGGTACAAGATACCCACCTGAGAGAAAAGAAAAAGAAAATATAGAGCATCTCATTCTCCTCAAAAAGCTTCAAAGTGCAAGAAAGGTATGTATCCCCTCAAAAGAGCAAAAGTAGAATTAGACTTTCACCAATGTTATCACCATCATCACCATACACCATTCACTCGCCACACATACACATCTTGATTTGACTTATTGACTTATTTCTCTGGATCCATGGTTTGACTATGCAATAAATGTCTTGTAAGTATGTATTGTATGTCTCCCACCTATGAGCTCCAGATATCAAAACCATATTAGAGTAGGGTGAGAGAGAAGGCAATATCACTATTCCTCATACCAAAAATACCACATACTTCGAGAGAAGGCATATACCATTACTGCCTTGGAAAGGATCCAGAAATACCAAAAAAAAAGATTTGAGAGAGTTATACAAGGAATCTCTGAGTTTTATTTGAAAATCTGCAAAAACTCCAAAGCTACAGCTGATCAAAGAACAAGAGACATGACACTTTACTTGACCGTTCTATCTTTTAACTGCTCAAGACACAAGTGACGGTTGCAAGCCCCATGGAGAAAGGTAAAATCAGTAAGTTTTAAGTCTTAACCGTTTACTCTAACTCAGAGATGAGATCTTGCTTGAATGCATGTGTACTTTTAAGGCATGAAACCACTGCAGAAACTCTTGAGTCCATCCTTGGTCAAGGACAAGCAAGAGGTAAGCTTGGGGGCATTTGTGGACGGTCCTTAAGTACCAAATATAATCATCAAATAAATAAAGAAAAGGATCCAAATGCAACCAACACCCAGACTTAGGGTTTTATCTGACAAAATTACATGAGTTTTGGTGTTTCTCTATTTCTGCAGGGGGTTATCAGGAAATATGGAAGAAAGGCCCACATGTCGGGTTTACATAGAGATATTAACGTGCCGCGCAATTTTCTATCATCTAGAAGACTCCAGAAGCCACGGGAACAAACGGGAAGGCGATCGGGCCCGGGGGCAGGGCGCCCGCCCTCCCGCCTTGGGCGCCCGCCCTGTTGCAGAGACCAATCAGGTCCCGTCTCGTGGATTACGCTCCATCGACCTAAAGTATCAAGGATAACCGTTCAATCAATGTCGGTTTGATCCGACGGCCCAGATTCACTTGAGGGGACTATATAAGCAGACCCCCTGGCCCCTGGAGGAGAGACATCATTATAGAGTTGAGAGGTGCCATCGAAGGATGACCTTTCCTCTATAGAGAATTAGGGCGTAGCATCCAATGTGATAGTAGACTAGTTCTACTAGATTGAGAGAGAGAGAGTGGAGGTGTAGATCGGAGGAAGCCCGGCTTGTCGGTGTCTACTCTGAGGTTGTACCTACGGGATCAAGTCTCTTAACCTGAGGCTTGCTCCTAGGATTCTTCAGTTTTCAACTTCTAAATTCTAGTAAGTTCTTTGTTTTATTGTTCTTTGTTTTATGAGTTTACTTTGATCTCTTCACATAGAGTTTAGAGTAATCATCTCTAGCGTAAACGTGGTGTTTGGGCTAGGATACTCATAGATATCCCCTGACTAGCTGGACCGTGGTAGTAGCGAGGAACGTGACATTTCTGAGTTACCTTTGTAGCCAATATCCCGTTAGCAGGATCGATAGGGTTTATAGGTGCGGGTCGAACATCCTCTGTGGTGTCTAGATTCCGTGAGCCTCCCCAATAGAACAGTAGATCATCCTTACCAAAGTTAGAACGACAGTGCGGTTGTAGTCTTCTCTATACATCACTCACATCGAGTCACATAGTTTGTAGCCTAAAGGGTAGTAGCAATAGATTTGATTAGTCAAATGCACGCATTCTCCCAGTGGTAAAATATAAATATGATACTCTGGATAACCTCCGAGGTGAAGTGCTCACCGATATCCATGCGCTTGCGGAACATTTTCTGATGGCGTTACCAAATATCAACAAGTATTTCTGGCGCCGTTGCCGGGGAGAAAGACGGTTTGCTGAGATAACTTTAAGTCTTGTTATTATATTGTATTATACTTTTATTCTTTTATCTTTTTGTTTTTTTCATCTTTATGGATAACTCAAATTCCACACCTATTATTGATTTTTTTGCACCTTCGGAGACCAGCCATAGACCATGGGAGTCAACAAGTCCTTTCTTTGCCCCTAATTATGATCTGTGTCCGGAGTTGATTGCAATAGGTCAAAATCAACCCTTTTCTATAGCTGAGGTCCTATCTTTTAATCAAGAAGATAATGAACTTTTAGCTACACCTAGGGAATCTGTTAATCTTTCTATAAATTCTGGTTTAAACCTAGCCCTACAAGACCATGTTTTTCTCGATATTTTCACATTGGTCTTAATCATATAACCTTTGGTAGAGTTTTTCTTTCTTTATCTGTTAGTAAAGCAAGGTATGTCTTCATTCGTGGACATCCTTCTTGCACTAGTCTTCATAGAAAAATCCTAGAGATAGAGAAGGAATCATCTCCCACACGAGGAAAGGAAGTTTCAATAGCCGATTTCCAAACATTTCAATCCCATGATTTGGCTATCCAATCCAAACTAGTAGTGCTCCAAAATAATCTAAGGGAAGAAGAAATTCTACCTTTGGATATTCATTTTGGGATGAGCTTAAACTTCCTGCTTCATAAGAGACCTTTGAGTGCATATAGTCTGAACCTTCCTAAGAAGGGATCTCTTAGAAAGCATCTCAAATCCAATCCATTTGATGGACATCTAGAAAGACTCAAGGATGGCATCTTAAGTGATGCAATAGAAGGAAAGCAAAGCCATTTAGAAGACAATCTCATCTTCTCCCCTTCTACGCCCACTTTTGATGACTCATTCGAACCTATTTTATCCTTGAGCTTAATAATTTCTACTATGCTCTTTCTCTTGAACCTCCCGATGATCCTATGAATCTTTGTAGACATCCCATGTATAAGAGTCACCAAGACCACAAGGAGGATCGAAAAGAGCAACATCAATGGCTAGAGGGCATTAAAAATCCATGTGCTATCACCATTGAATGGATGGACAAGGAAGAAGCCTTAATGGATTCTGACTTTGGCTCAATTTCAAATGGTGAGTTCTTAACTCCCCTTGAAGATGAGATTCATCCAACTAGGCGAGACCAATCTAGGAGAAACTCCGAACATTCAGATTGGATACGAAGATAACATTAATGAGCATGAAATTTATTTCATAGCCACTTTATTTACTCCATGCTCATATGCAACATCTTTGCAATCTTTTGGTCTCTCCAACATCACCACATTCGAGATCTCCATCCCCCTCTTCCTTTGTATTTATAAAAACTTCAAAAGGGCGGTTGTTGATGCATGTCTATAATAAATATTGCAGATCTCGTTGAGTTGATCTTGATATAGGTCAGAGTTGGAGGGGAAACCACTTCGTCGACATAAATTGATGGTTTCCCAAGGACAAGCTTAGTTTCCTAAAACAAGCACCGATCAGATCGTAACATGAGCTGTTAATTATTTGCAACATTACCTTGTGTATTGAGCATATAAGGATAATTGTAAAAATATTCCTTCAGGTATTCTTGTCACTAACCTCTCCAGGATTGGAGCAAGAAGATCGGATGAATGACAAGCACAAGGTATGTCCAACCAACCATCATACAACATTGAATTAAATTCATCCAAACTTGAATTTTATAAAATTCAAGCTTGGGGTAGTACTTTACATAAAACATCCTTTGCCATGTTGCTATGTTTGTTGTCCCTACCTTTGAGACATGCTCAATTTGTTAAATACTAATCACACTAGTTCATCTCCACGTGAGTAGATCTCTATAAATGCTGTCATGCTACCTTTGTTTGCTTTAGTATATGTCTAGGTTAGGAGTAGTTTCATTTATCTCTTAATTAAGCATGGTGCTTAGTTTAAGAATGATGATCTTACTTCCAAGGGTTTTTAAATTAAGCATGGTGCTTAGGTTAAAATGCCCTCCTAAATCAAATTAGACATGGTGTCTTGGTTGATTTTTGAGCCGATAGTGTGCTATAGTAGATATGGGATATTTTGTTGGACTAACCCCTACAGGAAAACTTTCAATATCGACCTAGGAAGTCCTAAGATAAACTCACATTGGAGACAAAGAGAGAGACACATGAAGTTTAACAATTTACACAAGGAAGACATAGCTCATAAGAGATGATGCATGGAGGGTGCCACAAACACGATGCACAACTGATAAGAAAGGAAAGCTTCCACAAGGTAATACTGTACCATCACTCTTCATGTAAGGTAACATCTTAAGGTACTTGACTATCGCTTTTATAAGCTTCTCCTTGGTTCTTGCGTTCACATGAATAAAAGAGACAAACATATATGATTTGTAACTCCAAATTAACCAACCCAATTAATTCAACATGTTTAGTCCTTTAATCTTTGTTCTTAGTACTACCTTCGTGATCCCACACTCCTAATCATATAAGCTAAAATGTGCACATTCAATCTTTGGAAGATATAAACAAAACATAAATATAGATAGATTATCTTTCCATTAGGTCGAGCGATCTGATCTGACAAATGTTTCAAATGCTACACTCATGATCCATCAACTTTGTCTTGCTCTCTATGCTTAAGGTTAGAGGAGAACAAATACACTTTTGGTTCTGTTGGTGTTTTTCACCAACAGGGCCCATGCACTTGATCTCTGCCTTGTCTTTATGAGCAGGTACACTTTGAGCAAAACTTGAAGGTGTTTTACAACTCCTAGATTCTTCCAAGTAAAGGACCTAGATCTACGAGCACAAAGACACTGGAGATACTGGACACTCAGGCAATCACCGCCTTGAGATGCGTGAGGACTACGAAATTACATCTGAAAGAGCATCTAGGCCCCTAGTGATTTTGGTGATTAATGACAATGTTGATTACTATGACTAACGTGTGTTTTGCAGAGGCAAAGTCATCAGTGAGGTCATGGTAATAGGTACTCGATGGACAGGGACGTAAATGCCTACTTAATAGTGAAAATCGTTTCGGTTTTCAAAGGATGGATGGACATCGTCAACACTAGACTAGGTCTAAGTGCCATATGGTGAAGAAGGGCACTTAGAGTAGTTTAGGACTTTGTTTTTCCTTTGGTCGTACTATTAAGAGGGGCTTTGATCTAGTAGCTTGACTTAGGCAAGGCTTTAGGTTTAGGTGTGGTGCACACTTGGTAAACCTAGCACTAGGCAGCTTAGAGATAGTCCTTAGATCGAGAGGAACCAACTTCGTTTTTGAAGGATCGCGTTTCGACGAAGTTTGGGTGCCTAAGTAGGCATCGGACGCTGCACCGGACGCTCTGTGAGTGCGTCCGGTGAGGTCCTTAACCGTTGGAGGTTTTCGGTGCTTAGGGTTAGGCACCGGACGCTGGCACCGGACTCACCGGGCAGCGTCTTGTCCCACACCCAGGGAGGTTGTAAACTTCCCCTGTGCACTGGATGCTAGCACCGGATGCACCGGGTAGCGTCCGGTCCCATACTCAGGGAGTTTGTAAAACTCCCCGGAGCACCGGACGGTGCCCCCGGACGCTAAGAGGTACCGTTCGGTGACCTATCAGATGCAGGTACAATTAGCCGCTGTGTGTCACCGGACGCTCGGTGCAAAGCGTCTGGTGGTCCCATTTTAAGTGGAAAATGGTTGGCTGACCTTTGGACTTCGTGGGGTGTATTTATACTCCTCCACCTCGTCCATGAGAGGTCTCTTGCCCATTTGAACATCTGAGAAACTTGTTGTGGAGCAAGAGAGTAGCAAGAGCCTAGAGAAGATTGAGATTTGAGTGATTTCTTGAGAGAATCCTTCTCTAGTGAATTCCAAGAGTCAAGTGTGCATCCACCACTCTCTAGAGCCTTGTTTGGGTCAAGTGAGAGTTCTTTGCTTGTTACTCTTGGTGATCGCCATCACCTAGACGGTTCGGTGGTGATTGGAGGCACGAAGACCGCCCGGAGTTCTTGTGGGTGGCTCGTGTCAAGCTTGTGAGCGGTTTTGGGCGATTCACCACGACGGAGTGTTGAAGAATCAGCCCGTGGAGAGCACTTGGTCCTTGCGCGGACCAAGGGGGAGCAAGACCCTTGCGCGGGTGCTCCAATGAGGACTACTGGAGAGTGGCGACTCTCCGATACCTCGGCAAAACATCGCCGAGCACTTTCTTCCACTACTCCTTTACATTCTAGCATTTACTTTGTGTTTTTACATTCTTAGAATTGCCATGCTAGAATAGGATTGGAACTAGGTTGCAAAACTTTTATCCGGTAGCTCTCTAGTCACACTAGGCACAAGGGGTTGAATTGGAGCTTATAGGTTGCTTAAATTTTTAGAGATGCCCAATTCACCCCCCTCTTGGGCATCTTGATCCTTTCAATTGGTATCGGAGCCTAGTGCTCATTATTTAGGCTTCACCGCCTAGAGAAAGATGTCTAACGGGAATGGACCGCCACCCATGTTCGATGGGGATGACTTCCCGTATTGGAAAATACGGATGGAGTTATACCTTGAGGCATGTGATATAAAGTGCCTAAAATCCGTGACCGAAGGGTTTACCCCTCCAAAAAAGGACACCGCTCTTACACCACAAGAGCAAGAAAACGAGAAGTGGAATGCAAAGGCCAAAAACCACATCTTTAGAGGTCTTTGCAAAGAGGTGTTCAACCGTGTTCGGAGCCACAAAACTGCCCATGCTCTATGGAAGGAACTTTGTGCGCTCCATGAGGGATCAAAGAGTGTACACGAGGAATGCTATCACTTAGTGATGAACAGGCTTAATACATTTGAAATGCTTCCCAAAGAAAATGCTAATGAAATGTATTCTCGCTTGAATGTCATTGTAGAGGAGCTTAGTGGACTTGGGCTCACTCAAATGAGTGCGGCGGATGTCGCAAGGAAGATACTATGTGTGCTCCCCATTGAGAAATATGGGCACATAGTAACGGTGCTTCATCAAGGCGATCTTTCCACCACTACACCAACCGCCATATTGGGGAAGATCAATGCTCATGAGATGTATATGCACATGAAACCCCAAGATGGCTCCTCATCAGTCAAGAAGGAGAAGAAGGACTGGGCCCTCAAAGCTTCTCACAAGGGCAAAGCCAAGAAGATTGAAGTTGAGTCATCAACTTCAAGTGATGATGATGCTTCCATTGCCCTCTTGGTGAGAAGAACCACCAAGATGTTGAAGAAGCTCAACAAGAATGGAGTCAACTTTGACTCCAATGGAGTCAACTGTACACACCAAGGTAGGAGCAAAACTATACACCACGAGGCACCCCCCTCTTGCGCCTTTCGGTAACGACTAACAAGTTAGATACGTACTAGATACTTTATTAAGATCAGAGCCATGTGATTCTCATGGTTGTACTGTAAGTCCTGGGTTGGCGCTTTAAGATTCAGTCCTTACGGAGGGCAGACTAGAGCACCCAAAAAGGCCCAATGCTCTAGACCCCTGATATCCATGTTGCTACAAAGCATCATTATAATATTGATTCCATAATCATTAATCAGTATTAATATTATATAGTTTGGTGATTGCAGACTAAGCAAACTACCCATATGCATAACCCCAGGGGAAACAAGGATACAAGATACAATAGTTCTAAGTAAAGTCCTTAAGGATTCATCAAATTAGACACATGCATATGAAAAGATAATTATATAGTTATTAGGTAACAAGGGTACTCATGTTACACTTGCCTTCAACTGTTGCTCAAACTTATCCAACTTCTTCATCATCCTTGTAGAGCTCCTCTTCTAACGATAGCAACAACCATCACAAGCATCACAGACAAGCCTAAAAATAGTACATGAATCATTGTAAAACATCATATAAAGGTTTTATAACACGTAGGGCTTGTAACTACGATCGTTGAGTGCAAAAACAACTAAAAAACTACTATATAAGGGCATGAAGGATCGAAGGTAGAAGTTAGAGGGTTCGGTAAATAATAGGAATAGAATAGACATGATGTATGTGGGCTATTTTGAAAGACTTGAGAATAAGGATTTATAGATGAAGAGTAATTGTTGAAGGATTGTATACAATATAGACTAGAGATTATGGAGAATGAAGTAAGCATATCAAGAGTTAACGGCTTGATCACACGGGATGACTATACAAGTATGATGAGAGGAAACATATACTTGGCATTGATTATGCAAGAGTGAGATGGTATGATAAGATGTTATCAAGAATATTTGACTATGGTTATAGAACACAATAAGGCAAGGACAACTATGATTGTTGGCGTGGCTAGAACTTCGCGAGTGCATGCGCCCATATATTTAAGGTGGAAGTGAGGCTGCACATAAGGTCTTTGTATTCTGATTACTCCATATATTATATATATATGATGGAGTACTGCTGCATATGAGAGGTCGTATGGGATCATATTTTGGTTTCTAGTGCACTAAAGCTAGTAGATAAATCCACAGGGGATGTGATTACAGTGATCTGCATTACGGCTGAGCATGCATGTGCGATGGGAAGTAGTGATTCTTGCCAACAAAATGCAGGTCTATGCTAAGCTTCTGGGATACATATTTGTTGGATTTGTGTGCAGCAACCATAGACATAGTCATGCAAGAGAGACGAATGATTTGAACAATGGTTTGGTGGGGAACGTGGCGAGACACTGGTGCACCTATGATGTGCATGGCAGCAGACAACAGGGGTTATGATCCTTGATGACATGCTCTGATTAGCACAAATGAACAATCCATATTTTTGAGTCATCGTGGACTGTATGAGGTATGCTCTTGTAAAAGGGAATGGTAGTTTGACCATCTGTTAGGCGGAGAACACGAACTGAAAATGGGTGGCATGGCTGATTTCCGGACAGCAAGAGTAGCAGGTACTTTGGCCTCAACATCTCAGCAATTGGGGCACCTATGGCCAAGCCAACCAGTAGAGATTTGTACAAGGATAAGACACACATGATGCCTAAAGGGTTTGATGATTTGACTAATGTATGATGAGGAATAACACTACCAAACAGAGCCACAACGCTGCTGAAACAGCAGAGACAAGAGAAAACCGAAAAGACAATGATATTTCTTTCATCTTGAATTCTATTACCATGGAATTTCTCAGAGGTGTGTGCAAAGGTACAAAACACACTATGGTTGAACGACACGGTCACTGGAGCGATGGTTCAATGGGAATGCAGATGCCAACCGACAGGAATGCTAATGCGGGGCAGTAGGGACATCATGCACAAGAACATTTATAACTGTTTTGTGTTGGGCTCTATGGTGATGAAATTTGGCAAAGACATGTGCAACTTCATGAAGAATATCATATTCAAAGGATTTGATGATTGGACGAAAGGATCTTATGGAACATGCGTGCCAATCGGAAACAATGCTGCTGCAAGGATGCAGGAGCAGCAAGCATGATGATATCAATAACTTCGGTATCGCTGGTCCTATGACCAAACAAATTTGCAGAGGTGTGTACAATATCAAGAGCTATATTATGATCAAAGTCTTTGGTGTCCAGAGGCATGGATCACTAGAAATGCGAACGGTAACCGGCAGTAACACTTTTGGACAGAGGAACAGCATAGAGTATCGCTAGCAAACCTCGCCAAAACACGATCTTACAAGAATGATGGTTCATAATTTACAGCAAGAAACATGTATACAAAATGGAGATCATGATGGGGGTCCTCACATCGTGGTTAGCAGTAGTTGAAGATGAATTTGGCGGTAGCCTTCACCAATGATGGGGTGGCGGTTGGGACTGCGATCAACAGAATAGTATTAATCCTGGTTCGGAGATAACCTACGCCACATGAGAGATCAAAGATATGGACGAGAGGGGCTTGGATTGCAGAATGAAAAAGAGAGAGGGGAAGGGAGTGTTCTCACCAAAGCGGTACAACAGCTATGGCATGGGGTGCTGCTGCCCGGTAGTATCTTGCGCTCTTAACGGTGGACATCGGTTCAGATGGGGCTGCAACGATTCAACCTTGAGGATGTCCTCATGATGTGCAAAAGAGAATTGAGTGAGACATGGGAGAGGGGCAGTAAGGTTGAATCAAAGAAGAGTTCACGACATCACCTTATTTTGCAGAAAAGATGTAGTGGTGGTGGCTTTCTCCATTTGCGTGCTCAAGCTCTAGGATGAAGAACGCAGCGGCACAAATGGATTGCAGCAGCAGGGCTTCGTGTTTTCATCCAGATGATGACAAGAGACAAAGGGAAAAGGAATGGAAGCCATTGATGGAACTTTGATGTGCCATTGGAGAGAGATATCAGGGAGGGGACAGCAGGGTTGCAAGTTTGATTGGAGACAGTGTGGGGGTTCCATTCTTGTGGAGACGAAGGAGGAGAATGAGAGATGAGAAGGGACAACCATGCATGGGCTTTGCAGGAGGAAAGAAAGGAGGAGTCTCTTCTGCTCTTGGTCGTGTGGTGAGGAGGGGTTGGGGTTAAAAGCTTCCCCTTGCCTGCATGCATGCTGAGAGGGTGGAGCGCAAAGCTGGTGTTTGCTACCCCTTTACTCAAGAAATTAAGGATGGAGTATTAAGGGAGATTATGAGAGGTGCAGCTTTTATTTTCTGCATGCAAAATGAAGGAGCGTTAGGGAGGTGAGTATGTAGGAGCCGTGAAGGAGTGAGAGTTTTTCCATCAAGACAATTATGCATGTGTAATTGATGGTGAGATCAAGGAGGAATTGTATTACTGTTGCATGTCGAGAAAAGAGAGGAGGAGGAGAGGACAATGTAGGGGGCATTCTGGAGGTGGAAGGGGAGGAAATGAGGACACTGCTCTTGTGCTTGCGTGAGAGGAGGTGAGGAGGATAGAAGGATATATATAGCTGGGTTTGCTGCATGGATGCATGCAATTGAAGAGAAATAAAATGGGGCTATTAAAGAGGGGTTTAAAGAGAGGTGTGATGCATGGTTTGTGCGTGAGAAAGAGAGGAGGAAGGGGCTGTTCCATCAGCTTTCACTCGTCCAATTAGAGTTGTGAAGGAGAATAAAAGGAGCTTGTAAAGAGAGTTAAGAGTGAGATGCTGTTAGTTTAGATGAGGGAGAGATGAGGCGCCATCATGTTTTGCATGAAGGAAAGAAGGAAGAAATATAGCCGCTGTCATGTGCATTCAGAAGATGATGAGGTAAAGGAGCGCACACAAAAGTGGATGAAAGAGAGGTATTATCAAGGGAAATTAAGGGAGTAGCAATTAGATGGTTCTGATGTTTTTGCATGAGAGTAAAGGGAGAAGGTGCCATAGAGAGAAGAAGTGATGTTCTACTCACAGGAGGGAGGGGAAGGGAGATATTGTTGGTTGTTTTCTGCCTGCATGTAACTAAAGAGAATGAAATAAGTTGATGGATTAGATGGGAATTTAAGAGGCTAAGAAATTAAGTGTCGTTGTTATATATTTGCATGAGGGTAAATAGGAGGAGCATGAGAGCATGCAGTAGGTGTCCGACCATCAGAATGCTCCATTCTTTAACCTGTACATCCATAGGGAACTAGAGAAGGGAATTTAGTGAGAGGAATTATGGTGATTATTTAGATGGGTTCAAGGGATTAAAGGAGAGAGCATTATATTGTTGTTTTTATGTGCATGCAATGGGGTAAGGGTTGGCAAAAGTGAGAATATGTTGCTACATAAGAAAAAGAAGAGAAGGAGGTATAGCTGCCATTAAGTGCATGCATGCAAATGAATAGAGGAGGCAATTAGATGGAGAGTTTGTGGAGGAGAAATATGTGTGAAAATTCTTGCATAAGAGGCACATAGAAATGCCGAGGTGCTGCTGTGTATGTGGATGAAAAAGAAAGTAGGGATGGTTGCTATTTGGAGTGGATTAAAGAGAGAATGAAGGAAGGCATGCAGATGAGATGGCACAAGGATTTAAGAGAAGAGAATTACTACTGCTCTAATTTTTGCATGGAGGAAGAGGAGGATGCGCCATAGGGGGACAATATGGTGCTTTGTTCACATGATGAGGGATAGGAAAATAAAATGTGTCTGGTTGTAATGTCCATGCATGCAACTGAAGGAATGGATTAAAGAAGCAAACATAAGTGATATGGAGTGAGAGAAATTAATAGTAGTATATATTCTTGCATGAGGAGAGGGATTGGCGTGTGACAACAAAAGGAAGTGGCCAGCCACAGGGAGAAACTCGTCTATACAATGCTCATTAGTAAAGAGTGAAGAAGGGAAAATTAGAGAAAAGAATTATGATTATTGATGCTGGTCCAAAATAATATTGGAGGATGAATTATATGTGCTACTAATTTTTCATGAGGGGAAGGATGGGTGTGGAGCAGCAGTAGGTGAAAATGCATGTCTTTTGTTTGCTAAAACATTTGAGAAAAGGTGGAAACCAATGGAGTAAGATGTAAATTAATTGACAGATGGGACCATGTGGTTAAGGGGAGAGATAATGCGATTTTGCTTCTACATGTGAGGAAGGGAATGGCGACTAGGAATGAACACATGCAGCATTTGCACATGAAGGACAGGTGGAAGGGCTGGATTGGGCTCGCCCCTTGATGTGGAGAATATATCGCTGTGTGGGCTGATCATTAATCCGTTAGTGAAAAGAGAGAAGAAATGTAGGCTATCATGGTAGGCTATATGAAAATGTGGCATCAACTCAATTTAAGATCTGTTTGTACAAATAGAGGAGAGAGGAGCAAGATTGGCATGACGAATTCGTTGTCATCAAATTGTCCAAGAGCTTGAGAAAGAAAAGATGGGAGAGAATAAGAGGATGGGTTAGGCTAGTATTTTGTAGGATGTCAGCAAAGACTTGGTTAGAGTTATAGATTTTGATTTGGTATTTTGGGTAGATGAAGTTGGGATCAAACCCTAGGCGTATTTTGGAAACAATAAATTCATTTTCAAGCATAACCACTAAGCAACTGCATGAATGCAACAAACAACTAAGTTGATTTGCAAAAATTTTAGAAACCCATATTTTTCCACTATCTAAAATGTGGAAACATAAGTAAAGTTGGAACATTTTATACAATTCTAAAATATTTGGTTTTGGTTTTAGTGTTTTCTAAGTCACATTCCAAAGTACATATTTTGGGGTGTGACAACTCTACCCCCCTTAACAGGAATCTCGCCCCGAGATTCGCTGAAGCTACACTCATTACAAAGAACCAAATCATACAAGTTCATCATGACAAAACAATCAACCTAGCTATAGCACACTAACATGATAGGGTCCTTATGAAAGCACACTATCACTCACCTTAGCATCGTTGCTAACGTAAAAGCGCTCGGGGATAACAACATCCTAAAGGCATTAGGGTAAACATTCTTGAACTCTTGAACCTCCATGGTGATGCTTATTGTTGATGCAGAATCTTCAACACATGTGACGCGTCATCATGGATCTTGGAGGAACGAGGGGTTTCGACCAAAAGTTTTGTTTTTCTTTCAGAAAATACCAAGATGGAGGAAGACAATATAAGTTTTCATCAAAATAAGTTTGTAAAAGCGACCATTTCTATCTAGGCAGAGCGTCCTACAATCAACATTGCTTTGATACCAATCTGTCGCACCCAGTTTTCCAAAGAAGACCAAGCGTTAACTATATGTGTGCCCAGGATGTCCACACGACACATATAACGACAAATATGGAGAATATCAAGAACAATGCTTTGTTATATATCGGAACATAGTTACAACATGGCTTACATCTATTACAAAGCATAGCGGAAACTAATCCTAATCTTCACTTTGGGTCTCCATTTTCCACAAGGACGGTTAACTGGGGGTACACTCGCCTAGTACTCCTGGAACATCTCAGGGAACTCCGCCTTTGTATCACCATCTGGTACCCATCCAGGATTTTTGATTGTTGAATGTAAAGCAAGTGTGAGCGCACCATACTCAACAAGTATAACATGAGGGGATGCAAGGCTCAAAAGGCTTGACTTGGTTTGACTGCGATAAGCATTTTTAGTTGGTCATATTTTATTAATAAACCTATGTTGCTAGGTTATGCTTAAGCTCCCAAGGTGATAAGTATAATTATCATCGAAATTAATCATCATCCAAACCATCCATAGAACCATCTATCTCGAAAAGGATCCAGGCCGCTCTTGACCGAGAGCACGGCTGATATATCAGTTTTTATAACTCTGCAGAGTATGTACATCTTTACCCATGAGTCGTGATTGCCCTTTGCCCGAGGGGGCCAACCTCTTGACTCACTTCCAAGGTAAGTCAGCAGGGATCACTACGTAACCTTTCACTAGACACCCTAACTAGTTAGTGGCCGCGAGGTTTTAGCGGCAAGTGTGCATAGAGACCTCCTCCAAGAGGCACATGTGGTCGCGGCACTGTAAACACCAAGGTAGGAGCAAAACTATACACCACGAGGCACTCCCCTCTTGCGCCTTTCGGTAACCACTAACAAGTTAGAGACGTACTAGATACTTGATTAAGATCAGAGCCATGTGATTCTCATGGTTGTACTATATGTCCTGGGTTGCCGCTTTAAGATTCAGTCCTTACGGAGGGCAGACTAGAGCACCCAAAAAGGCCCAATGCTCTAGCCCCCTGATATCCATGTTGCTACAAAGCATCATTATAATATTGATTCCATAATCATTAATCAGTATTAATATTATATAGTTTGGTGATTGCAGACTAAGCAAACTACCCATATGCATAACCCCAGGGGAAACAAAGATACAAGATACAATAGTTCTAGGTAAAGTCCTTAAGGATTCATCAAATTAGACACATTCATATGAAAAGATAATTATATAGTTATTAGGTAACAAGGGTACTCATGTTACACTTGCCTTCAACTGTTGCTCAAACTTATCCAACTTCTTCATCATCCTTGTAGAGCTCCTCTTCTAACGATAGCAACAACCATCACAAGCATCACAGACAAGCCTAAAAATAGTACATGAATCATTGTAAAACATCATATAAAGGTTTTATAACACGTAGGGCTTGTAACTACGATCGTTGAGCACAAAAACAACTAAAAAACTACTATATAAGGGCATGAAAGATCGAAGGTAGAAGTTAGAGGGTTCGGTAAATAATAGGAATAGAATAGACATGATGTATGTGGGCTATTTTGAAAGACTTGAGAATAAGGATTTATAGATGAAGAGTAATTGTTGAAGGATTGTATACAAGATAGACTAGAGATTATGGAGAATGAAGTAAGCATATGAAGAGTTAACGGCTTGATCACACGGGATGACTATACAAGTATGATGAGAGGAAACATATACTTGGCATTGACTATGCAAGAGTGAGATGGTATGATAAGATATTATCAAGAATATTTGACTATGGTTATAGAACACAATGAGGCAAGGACAACTATGATTGTTGGCATGGCTAGAACTTCGCGAGTGCATGCGCCCATATATTTAAGGTGGAAGTGAGGCTGCACATAAGGTCTTTGTATTCTGATTACTCCATATATTATATATATATGATGGAGTACTGCTGCATATGAGAGGTCGTATGGGATCATATTTTGGTTACTAGTGCACTAAAGCTAGTAGATAAATCCATAGGGGATGTGATTACAATGATCTGCATAACGGCTGAGCATGCATGTGCGATGGGAAGTAGTGGTTCTTGCCAACAAAATGCAGGTCTATGCTAAGCTTCTGGGATACATATTTGTTGGATTTGTGTGCAGCAACCATAGACATAGTCATGCAAGAGAGACGAGTGATTTGAACAATGGTTTGGTGGGGAACGTGGCGAGACACTGGTGCACCTATGATGTGCATGACAGCAGACAACAGGGGTTATGATCCTTGATGACATGCTCGGATTAGCACAAATGAACAATCCATATTTTTGAGTCATCGTGGACTGTTTGAGGTATGCTCTTGTAAAAGGGAATGGTAGTTTGACCATCTGTTAGACGGAGAACACGAACTGAAAATGGGTGGCATGGCTGATTTCCGGACAGCAAGAGTAGCAGGTACTTTGGCCTCAACATCTCAGCAATTGGGGCACCTATGGCCAAGCCAACCAGTAGAGATTTGTACAAGCATAAGACACACAGAATGCCTAAAGGGTTTGATGATTTGACTAATGTATGATGAGGAATAACACTACCAAACAGAGCCACAACGCTGCTGAAACAGCAGAGACAAGAGAAAACCGAAAAGACAATGATATTTCTTTCATCTTGAATTCTATTACCATGGAATTTCTCAGAGGTGTGTGCAAAGGTACAAAACACACTATGGTTGAACGACACGGTCACTGGAGCGATGGTTCAATGGGAATGCAGATGCCAACCGACAGGAATGCTAATGCGGGGCAGCAGGGACATCATGCACAAGAACATTTATAACTGTTTTGTGTTGGGCTCTATGGTGATGAAATTTGGCAAAGACATATGCAACTTCATGAAGAATATCATGTTCAAAGGATTTGATGATTGGAGGAAAGGATCTTATGGAACATGCATGCCAATCGGAAACAGTGCTGCTGCAAGGATGCAGGAGCAGCAAGCATGATTATATCAATAACTTCGGTATCGCTGGTCCTATGACCAAACTAATTTGCAGAGGTGTGTACAATATCAAGAGCTATATTATGATCAAAGTGTTTGGTGTCCAGAGGCATGGATCACTAGAAATGCGAACGGTAACCGGCAGCAACACTTTTGGACAGAGGGACAGCATAGAGTATCGCTAGCAAACCTCGCCAAAACACGATCTTACAAGAATGATGGTTCATAATTTACAGCAAGAAACATGTATACAAAATGGAGATCATGATGGGGGTCCTCACATCATGGTTAGCAGTAGTTGAAGATGAATTTGGCGGTAGCCTTCACCAATGATGGGGTGGCGATTGGGACTGCGATCAACAGAACAGTATTAATCCTGGTTCGGAGATAATCTACGCCACATGAGAGATCAAAGATATGGACGAGAGGGGCTTGGATTGCAGAATGAAAAACAAAGAGGGGAAGGGAGTGTTCTCACCAAAGTGGTACAACAGCTATGGCATGGGGTGCTGCTGCCCGGAAGTATCTTGCGCTCTTAACGGTGGACATCGGTTCAGATGGGGCTGCAACGATTCAACCTTGAGGATGTCCTCATGATGTGCAAAAGAGAATTGAGTGAGACATGGTAGAGGGGCAGTAAGGTTGAATCAAAGAAGAGTTCACGACATCACCTTATTTTGCAGAAAAGATGTAGTGGTGGTGGCTTTCTCCATTTGCGTGCTCAAGCTCTAGGATGAAGAACGCAGCGGCACAAATGGATTGCAGCAGCAGGGCTTCGTGTTTTCATCCAGATGATGACAAGAGACAAAGGGAAAAGGAATGGAAGCTGTAACAGAACCGACCAAATTATAAGAGATTAAGCCTAATAGTGACCATTTGCATAGTCGAACTATCACGCTTAAGCCCATATAATCCCGGTAGTCCGTGAAATCTCGAAGGATTTCAAACCACACATCACATATACAGCCAAGATCGTAATAAGTTTAGCGGTCGCCATCCACAATCACATCCAGATTACAACATTCATAAATACATCGGAGTGCTTAAAGTTATTACAAACCAAGTTCTTCAAGTAGCGGAGGCTTCATAGTTCGAAAATACAACACACACGATAAGTCTGATACAGTGCCATAGTTCGGTCATTCCCACAAAAGCAAAAGAAGAGACGGAGTGACCATCGCCCTTGGTCTAGTCATCACCCATAGCTGGGTACAGACAGAGGATGCAATAACCATAGTACATTTGACCATCTGCAAAACAACATGGGAATAGAACCCTGAGTACGAGAATGTACTCAGCTAGACTTACCCGTCATAAACTTAAAATAAAGACTCATCAAGGATCATGAAGGCTATTTAGTGGGGTAGCTGACAACCATTTTGCAAAGACCGCAAGGTTTCATTATCCGAACCTACATAATTCTTTTCTTCTTTTAATCTGCTCAAGTTGAAAGTATCATTGTCTATTATCTAGGTTTGCTCCTGTGCTATTACAAGCAAGTATGAGACTATGATAGTACCTCATCACAGCAGTCATAAACCCGTTTCATTATAACCCAAGTGTTCCATAGTCCTTACTACGAGGACGAAGCTCATGTCAAGTGCTCACTATCCAGGAGCGATGGCGATTCGAATCGATTTCTAACCAGCTGGCGAGTTATTCCCCACACAAACCACACTCACTGATCAAGTGAGCTACAGATCACCGTATTACACTATCCAGGACCAATTCGCGGGTTCGGCAGGCACCGCCAGTACCCGAGGACCGTTCCGGCGACCGAGGTATCCAAGGTATACCAAGGTTGCGCGCCGCGCCCTCGTCGTTCTCCTCAACCACCACCAATACAGCGCATGGCGGCTCGATTCCCGGCCCGGATAGTGTTCAGGCTTCGCGGTCGGAACGACTTATCCTTCCAGCTAAGTGTGGGGCATGCGTTCAACATGACAAGAGGGCCGTCAACGATCGGTCCTTAATCGACACAGGCAGGGGCACTATGGGCAACCCACCATAAGACCCTGCCCGGTCTCCAATTACTTTCCACACTTGGTTATTTCTTTCCCCAGCAACCACTGCTTAATCAAGCCGGTATCCACCTATATCTCGCAGGTGACAGGACATCACCCGACTTCTACCGGACTAAGCAAGCTAAGCATAGACTCCGCGCCTATCTACATAGGACAAGGTAGATAACGAGTAGGGATAACAAGGAGTACATATGCAGCAACGGTATCAGGCAACTCCTATCACGTAATATGCAATATAATAGAATAAGTATAGCACTTTATATAAGTTAGCGAGAATAGGGAGACTTAGAATGCTCCGGGGCTTGCCTTTCTCAAACGTGCTGGGTCGGTGATCCGGGCACTCTTGCAGTTCCTCTCCGGGCTCTTGTGCTTCCGGAGGTTCCTGCTCCTGAAGCTCCTCGGGTTCCTGGGTTCCCACCTCGTTCTCCTGCGAGCCTGTATGATGCATATATGCTCATGAGTGGAGTGCGGAATGCCCGAGTGGATGCTTATATGAGAGAGTACCAAAGGAGTCATGTTATGATGCATAGGTAATGTACTTGGTCATGCTTATTACAAGGTAGTCAACATCATCCAAGAATAAACAATTGAATCAAACATCTATTACATTCTCTTCTATAATTATTTTTCAAATGACATCAGCAACCTACATGATGCTTCAAAGATACACCAAACCCAACCTAGTCCATTCAACCCACATACACAACCATTCAAAGTTTTCTTTATTCGTTTCTAAGCCCATTAAAAATCACATGCAATTCTGTTCATCAATAAATTCCAGAAAAATTACAGGAGACTACTAGCTAATCATAAAGTCTACTGTAAATTTTTCATAATTTTTGGTTACTTATTTTGAGCCACAAAAATCACAAGATTAATGGATAAGGCAAGTATAATCACCCTACTGTGATATGAGTGTCAAACAACAGATTTCATATTTTTACAATTTGTCTAATATCATAAGAAACATCCACAAAATTTTCCAGATTTATTGCATGACTCAATTAATTATTAAAAATCATAAAGTACTGCCATGCAAGCATTTAAATTACCATAAATTCATTTATACACCAAATAATATGTAACAATATTTTCTCAGTGAGTAAACACACATGCAGAGCCAGCAAAACAAGTTTCACATTTTTCTGAGCCATATTTCATTTAGTATGCATTTTCCAAGTTTAACAAAATCATGGATAAAATATATTCACACAGAAAAGTTGCTCCAACATGACATGCAATTACATCAAACTGTAGATCTGGAAATATAGAGCACACCAAAATTTATTTCATTCAATTTGGAGCTGTAGAACTCAAGATATAGATTTTACAAACTTTAAATCAATTTCTGGAAAACACTTTTTCAAGAAAACCGACGAAAAACGCTACGCTCACCCAGATCTACACCCACCGGGGTACCCCTGCGACTGACAGTGGGTCCCCGACCCCACCAGTCAGCGAGACCGAGAGGGAGCTCACCTCCGACGAGCGGATCTCGCCGGCGGTGAGGTCTCCGGCCACGGGGTGAGCACCAACGTGCTCCCCGCAGCAAGACGCACCCAGCGGTACCCTTGGATCGACCAGAGGACGGCCGGAACACCTCCGGCGAGCATGCATGGCGGCACGGCGGCGCTGCTCGCCGTGGCCAGGCTGCTCCGGCGCGGTAGAGCGTGCGCAAACGCCTCTCCGAGCTTCCTCACCTTCCTACCGACCTAGCGCAACAAAGAACGAGAGAAAAGACGCAGGGAAACGCTAGATCCGTCGCAGCGGAGTACTCCGACGAGCTCGGGGTAACTCCGGCGAGCGATTCATGGCGCTCGACGGGCTCTCACCTCGGTAGAACGTTCGCACGAGCTTACCCTAGCGACGGCGAGTGTCCTGGTGCTCTCGGCGTCGAGCTTGAGGCTCTGGTGTGGCCGGCGACGAGCGGCGGAGCTCTCTCCGGCAATGGCGCGCGGAGGAGCGGCTGCTGCGGCGCGGTTTGAGCGGAGGAGGAAGGAGAAGAAGGGCGCGGGGGACAGAACGGGCGAAATGGTCTGGGAGCCAGCGCCGGCGTCCCGACCAGGGGGGTTGGAGGCCGGCCGCGGCGCGTCCAACGCCGGCGTACGGCCGCCACGTGGCCGGCGCCGGGTGGAGCGAGGCGCGTCCGCGCGCGCGGGAGAGAGGGGAGGGGGAGCGGGCCGCGCTGCCCAGCTGGGCCAGAAGGGAGGCGGGTCGGCCCAGCAGCGCCTGCCCCCTTTCCCTTTTTTTTGAAATTTCTTTTCTCCAAATTCTTTCTAAATTCATTTGGACCAATTTAAAATCATTTTCACCTCTTGCTCCCAAAAACAAAGTTGTTCCAAAACAAAAACTCTACCACTTTGCTTTAACAAGCAAGACCAAATTCCAAACAGAATTTGAATTACAAGTTAAAACTCAGCTCTAGGTTTTAAATAAATTCATTTTGGAAAAGTTTGTATAAACTCCATTTCTCAAATTCCATAGCTCCAAAAATTGCACAAAAATGTTCTTAATTCTTCTTACACCTAAAGCAACCTAATTTGAATTTTTCACAATTTTAGGAGCAAGTATCATATTTTTAACATATTTAAAACACATGAAATGAAGCACATAAAATCATAATTTGCTCAAGAGTGTCATGCTCATGATGCTTATGCTTGATGGAATGCTTATGCAGGGCTTTGGTGAGACTAAGTGCATGCTTAACACCTAGGGTGTTACAGCCCTTCCCCCCTTAGGGAAATCTCGTCCCGAGATTTTGGGTTACCAACCATTTCTTATGAAACTTCGGGTAAACTGTTTTTAAGTAATCCTCTGTTTCCCAGGTGGCATCCCTATCGTCATGATGACTCCACACCACCTTATATGTTCTGACAATTCTGTTTCGGGTTACTCGCTCCTTGGTATCCACGATTCCCACTGGCTGCTCTTTATACTCTAAGTCTGCTTTTATTTTGATCCCTCGGGGTTCAATTCTTTGCTCAGGCACTTTCAAACATTTCCGTAGTTGCGACACATGGAAGACCGGAAAGATCGAGCTCATCTCCTCAGGTAGCTGAATCTTATAGGCCACCGGGCCTTTCCTCTCTAGTACTTGGTACGGTCCCACATATCTGGGTGCAAGCTTGCTTCGAACTCGGAAACGTTGAACTTTCTTCATCGGCGTAACCTTGAGGTACACATAGTCACCTATGTTGAATTCAAGTGGCCTTCTTCTCTTATCAACATAACTCTTCTGTCGTGACTGTGCTGCTTGCATATGTTGCTGTATAGTCTGCACCTTTTTCTCGGCATCATTCACAAAGTCGATACCATAGTATCTTCTTTCACCAGGTTCAACCCAGTTTAACGGAGTTCGACATCTTCGACCATACAAAGCTTCAAACGGGGCCATCTTGATGCTCTCTTGATAACTATTATTGTAGGAGAATTCAGCCAAAGGTAACCATGATTCCCATGATCCCTTGGATGATAGCACACAGGCCCTCAGCATATCTTCTAACACTTGATTTAGCCTCTCGGTTTGTCCTGAAGTCTGGGGATGATACGCCGTGCTTCTTATCAGACTGGTCCCCAAGCTCTTATGCATGCGCTCCCAGAAGTGAGCAGTGAACTGCGGTCCTCTATCCGATATGATAGTTTTGGGAATACCATGCAATTTGACGATCTCAGCCATATATATATCAGCATACTCGGGAGGTCTGTATGTGTTCTTGACTGGAATGAAATGAGCCGACTTGGTTAATCGATCTATGATTACCCAAATCGAGTCATTCCCCTTCCTGGTTGTCGGTAAGCCGGTGATAAAGTCCATACTGACCTCTTCCCATTTCCACTCCGGAACTGATAACGGTTGCAACAGACCTGCAGGTTTCATATGGATGGCCTTAACTCTGCAACACGTGTCACAACGGGCCACATAAGCTGCTATTTCTTTCTTCATCTTGGTCCACCAAAAGTGAGGCCTTAGATCTTGATACATTTTGCTGCTACCAGGATGGATAGAAAGCTTAGAGAAATGGGCTTCATCCATGATGCGATTCTTCAACTCCCGATCTTTCGGAACCACTAACCGCTGTTGAAACCACAGTACCCCTTTCTCATCAACCCAAAACTGAGTCTTTGGGTCATCTTTGATCTTCTCTTTGATGTGGAAAATACCCTTGTCTGTTTTCTGACCTTCAATGACTTGACTCTTGAGTGAACAACTGAGTTGTATATGACATAAGACCTCAGGATGCATAAGGTTGAACCCATCTTCGAACAACGGTTGAACCAATTGATAGTGGGGTTTACGACTTAGAGCATCTGCTACTACATTAGCCTTGCCTGGATGATAGTGAACTTCCAGGTCATAGTCCTTGATTAGCTCTAACCACCGTCGTTGCCTCAAATTCAGCTCGGACTGCGTGAAGATGTACTTCAAACTCTTGTGATCGGTGTAAATGTGACACTTATTTCCTAGCCGATAATGTCTCCAGATCTTCAAAGCATGCACCACAGCTGCTAACTCAAGGTCGTGCGTTGGATAGTTGACTTCATGTTTCCTCAACTGTCGGGAAGCATAAGCTATCACCCTGCCATCTTGCATCAACACACACCCCAGGCCACTCTTCGATGCGTCACAAAACACATCAAAAGGCTTCTCTATATTAGGTTGTGCCAGAACGGGAGCAGTGGTTAGCAACTTTCGCAAGGTGCGGAAGGCTAACTCACACCCCTCCGTCCAGACGAACTTATGATCCTTTTGTAGCAAACTTGTCATTGGCTTAGCAATCTTGGAGAAGTCAGGTATAAAACGACGATAATACCCGGCCAGACCAAGAAAACTTCTAACTTCCGAGACCGAAGTTGGTGCCTTCCAGTCCATGACTTCCTACACTTTTGATGGATCCACGGCAATCCCTTCTTCAGACAAAATGTGCCCTAGGAACGGAACTTTCTTCAACCAGAACTCACACTTGCTGAACTTGGCATATAACTGATGCTCTCGTAATCGTGTCAGCACGATTCTCAGATGTTCGGCGTGATCTTGCTCATTCTCTGAATACACCAGGATATCATCGATAAACACCACAACAAACTTATCCAATTCTGGCATAAAGACTGAATTCATCAGATACATAAAGTATGCAGGAGCATTTGTCAACCCAAAGGACATGACAAGATACTCGTACAACCCATATCTGGTGGAGAAAGCAGTCTTCGGGATATCTTGCGGACGAATCTTGATTTGGTGATACCCGGATCTCAAATCTATCTTAGAGAACACTCTTGCCTTGGATAACTGATCAAACAGGATATCAATCCTTGGCAAGGGATACTTATTTTTGATTGTCACTGCATTGAGTGGACGATAGTCCACGCACATGCGCAACGACTGATCCTTCTTTTTCACAAACAACGCTGGACAACCCCATTCCGACGAGCTGGGCCGGATGAACCCTTTTTCTAATAACTCCTTCAGTTGTTTCTTCAATTCTGCGAGTTCGTTTGGTGGCATCCGGTACGGCCTTCTGGATATTGGTGCTGTACCCGGTATCAACTCGATTGTAAACTCTACCTCCCTATCCGGGGGAAGTCCTGGTAACTCCTCGGGAAACACATCGGGAAACTCACAGACTACTGGGATCTGTGGTAAAGGAACCACGTGCGTAGCACAGGAGATGTTAGCAAAGTCAAGACGACGGGGCAGAGGTACTTGAAAAGAGTCACTGCCCTGTGGTTCTCTGAGGGATAACATCCTCTTTCCAGTATCTATGACCGCATCCCATTCTCTCATCCAGTTCATGCCCATGATAACATCCAAAACTAACCCAGGCATGACCACTAGATTTACCCGAAAAACTCGGCCACTTACATCCAGGGTTGCCCCTCGGACCACTTTATTGGTCAACACATCTGCCCCTACTGAGCTGATGCGGTAGCCATAGCCCAGATCTGTAACTGGTTGACTATGCTTTTGTGCAAATGCTTGGCTCATGAAAGAATGCGACGACCCAGAATCAAACAAAACAACTGCAAGATGTTGGTTGACAGAAAACATACCAGCTGTTACCGGTTCTCCTTCCGGGATTTCCTCAATCGAGGTATGATGCACACGAGCTGGATATGTTGGCTGCTGCCTCTTGGGGTAGGGACATTCCTTAGCAAAGTGCCCCATCTTGTGGCAGTTATAGCATGGACCCTTGGGCGCATTGTTGGCGGCAGGTGCGGCAGCTTGAATTGCCTTTGGCTTGGCAGGAGCTATCGCCACCTTGTACGGCTTCTGCTGTGTTGGATGTCCGGTGTTCCTTCTCTGCGGCGGTCGGAACCTAGCACCTGGGGCAGGGGGACGATACTGCTGTCGCCCTGTCACGGGTGCCCTGGACTGGGATGATCCTGCTTCAAAAGCCCTTTTACGTGACTTGGATGCACTGTAGTTGTTGTTATTGTTCTCTTGGGTCAGACAGTCACTGATGTAAGCATTGAAGGTAGCCCTGGCCCCTGTACCCATGGTCTTCAGCATCTTTGGATTCAAGCCCCTCTGGAAACTAGCAATCTTCTTGGCCTCCGTGTTCACAAACTCCGGGGCATAGCGAGCGAGATTATTGAAGGCATGTAGATACTCTTTCACAGATTTCGTCCCTTGGGACAGCCTCATGAACTCCCCAACCTTCATTTCAACCACACCAGGAGGAATGTAATTTCCCCGGAAAGCGATGGTGAAGCGGTTCCAGGTGATTGGTGTCCCCTCTGGGTAGGTGGTGCGGTGATGGGACCACCAAATCCCAGCGGGTCCTTGCAACTGATGTGCCGCATACTCAGCCTTGAGTTCTTCTGTCATTCGGAGAAGACGAAACTTCTGCTCCATGGTGTTGATCCACTCATCTGCTTCGAGCGGTTCCAAGGCCTCCTTAAAGATTAGTGGCTTGGTATCCATGAAGTCCTTGAACGAACTGTACTGGTTGACCTCCCGACCACCCTGATTATCTCCACGACGGGTGTTGTCAGCTATGTTGCGCAAAGCTTCTTCCATATTGCGCTGCATCTGTTCCATGTTGCGTTGGCTTCCCAGAAACTGCGCGAAAAACACATCCGCAGTGTACGGGGGAGGCGGTGGTGGTGGCGGTGTTGGTGCTCTGTCCTCAATCCGTTGAGACCCACCTCCGGATGTACCTGTTCCAAGGCCCGGATTGCTGCTACCCCCGCCACGTGTTTGCACCATCTGCAGACGCCAATGATAAGCAATCGTTAGGAGTTGCCATCAACCGGTAGAAAATGTGTAAAATCGTGCCATACTGAATTTACTGAAGGAATAAATTCACACAATAACAAAGGCACAACAACTCATTATCCACGCACAACATCACTAACAGATTACTTATCATTCACGCAACAAGGTTCGCGTACATCCAACTTGCCAGCATACATACACTGGACTTTCCGTATCAACTCATAAAGTCTTACACAGCCCAGATCCAAAAGTACATGACATGCCACGCAACATACATCACAAAAGAGGGAAGACTAGCCCTAGAGCCCTAGCATCTACTCGCTGTGGTCACTGTCCATGCCAGAGCCATCCTCATCCTCGTCACCACTAGCAGCTGCTCCTAGCTCGGGATCCGCGTCCATCTCGTCCTCAGAGTCTAGCTCCGCGGCTCCAGGTAGGTGGTGAGGGTGGAGCTGGTTATGCAGCTGGTGGATCTCCTCATGCAAGTTCTCATTGTACTCCTCGGCATTAGCTAGCTGCTGCTCTAGCTCTAGCTGTCGGGCCCTCAAAGTGTCCTCCTCGTGCCAGGCTTCATTCCTCTGTCCAAGCACATGGACTAGCATGCGCTCGCAGTTCCTGTGAGCAGTAGTCACCCTGTCCTTCTGCTCCCGTACTGCAAGCAGGTCCTGACTCAGCTCACTGTTCTTCTGGACTGCCTGGTCTCTCTCTCTGGTCACACGAGCCAACTGTGCCTGTAGCCTCTCAACCTCAGAGTCAAACTCACGCTGCAACTGACGCTTCTCATCCTGGACGGTGAGAAGAGACCCGGACAAGCGACCCAAACAACGCTCCAGGCCTCCATAGGTCTTCATCAACGCGTACATGGCACTCATAGCTGCACTGTCACTGTGCTGGTCCTCATCCGCACTCCTCTCTAGAGCATTCACCTCGGACTGATCCCACACCGAAGTGTAAGGGTCACCCCGGGGAAACACCCCAGCGAAGGCGTGGGCCAGCTCCTGTGGAAACCTCTCCATGAGGTCCCTCAAAACTGCGAAAGCTGCCCTGCTGGCACCGTGGAAAGGCGTGACACCTCGGGACTCGTACACCCAGCCGCCCCAAGCAGGGTCTCCTCCACTGGTAGGGACAACTGCCTCAATCCCCACCAGGGTCTCGTCACCAAGCGGCTCCTTATCCCAATAGTAGCGAGGCTCCCTTCCTTCGGGATACCCCATCGAACTGAGCACCCTCCAAAGCAAAGTGGGCATCCCAAACTCCTCTAGGAACTTGCTCTTATGTCGCGAGCTCCTAGCTGCCAACGGACGGCGAGGGGCCCGCCCACCAGTGGACTTGCGAGCTGTGAGCCTAGTGCGTGCCATCTGCTGCAAATGGAATACCGTGGGTAAGAGCGAGGATTACCTTTAATTATTTTGTTTAGAATTGGGACAGATTAAATTAAGGGGGAAGTAAGCAATGATATGAAATGAACATGATGCATGCACGAACTTACGATCTCACAAACTTTGAAACAAAGGTTAACACTAAGCGGTATATGCGGTGGCACCCAACGTTCTCTCATACGTAACTAGCATTCTAAGCGAGAACGTGGTTAGTGTACCTGCAGAAAACTCATTTCAGCCCACCCACAATATGATCATGCAGAGCAAGAATTTAAAACCATGCACTTCACATACACAGACACACGTCCATGGATGTGACGTGCCACTACCCACATCATCGCCCTATTGACGGCATCGCCTCTCAGGACGGAATTCCCAGCATGCGGTACTGTTCCCAAGACACACCAACGTGTGTGCATGACACAGCACCTGACAACACTTCCCTAGACCGGCAGTGTATCCGATCATGCTCTCACAACTCCCACTTACCATGGCGTAGAGGAAGAATTGATCCATACATTACCACTCAAATGAATGGCACTCATACTATTGCACGCCGTATGAGCGACGAAATAAAAATATGATGCATTAACCCCCAAGTCAGTACTTAGCTAGCCACCTTAGAGTCCTTAACTGGGCATAAAGGATATGACCATGGCACACTAGATAGTTTTCCAAAACTTAGTTTAACACCTTGATCTTTATTAATTACTAAAATCTTTCATTAAACCGGTTTAGACTTTTGTTTAGAACGTACTTATGAACAGTAACTCGCTAAACCTTGCTCCGATGCCAGCTGTAACAGAACCGACCAAATTATAAGAGATTAAGCCTAATAGTGACTATTTGCATAGTCGAACTATCACGCTTAAGCCCATATAATCCCGGTAGTCCGTGAAATCTCGAAGGATTTCAAACCACACATCACATATACAGCCAAGATCGTAATAAGTTTAGCGGTCGCCATCCACAATCACATCCAGATTACAACATTCATAAATACATCGGAGTGCTTAAAGTTATTACAAACCAAGTTCTTCAAGTAGCGGAGGCTTCATAGTTCGAAAATACAACACACACGATAAGTCTGATACAGTGCCATAGTTCGGTCGTTCCCACAAAAGCAAAAGAAGAGACGGAGTGACCATCGCCCTTGGTCTAGTCATCACCCATAGCTGGGTACAGACAGAGGATGCAATAACCATAGTACATTTGACCATCTGCAAAACAACATGGGAATAGAACCCTGAGTACGAGAATGTACTCAGCTAGACTTACCCGTCATAAACTTAAAATAAAGACTCATCAAGGATCATGAAGGCTATTTAGTGGGGTAGCTGACAACCATTTTGCAAAGACCGCAAGGTTTCATTATCCGAACCTACATAATTCTTTTCTTCTTTTAATCTGCTCAAGTTGAAAGTATCATTGTCTATTATCTAGGTTTGCTCCTGTGCTATTACAAGCAAGTATGAGACTATGATAGTACCTCATCACAGCAGTCATAAACCCGTTTCATTATAACCCAAGTGTTCCATAGTCCTTACTACGAGGACGAAGCTCATGTCAAGTGCTCACTATCCAGGAGCGATGGCGATTCGAATCGATTTCTAACCAGCTGGCGAGGTATTCCCCACACAAACCACACTCACTGATCAAGTGAGCTACAGATCACCGTATTACACTATCCAGGACCAATTCACGGGTTCGGCAGGCACCGCCAGTATCCGAGGACCATTCCGGCGACCGAGGTATCCAAGGTATACCAAGGTTGCGCGCCGCGCCCTCGTCGTTCTCCTCAACCACCACCAATACAGCGCATGGCGGCTCGATTCCCGGCCCGGATAGTGTTCAGGCTTCGCGGTCGGAACGACTTATCCTTCCAGCTAAGTGTGGGGCATGCGTTCAACATGACAAGAGGGCCGTCAACGATCGGTCCTTAATCGACACAGGCAGGGGCACTATGGGCAACCCACCATAAGACCCTGCCCGGTCTCCAATTACTTTCCACACTTGGTTATTTCTTTCCCCAGCAACCACTGCTTAATCAAGCCGGTATCCACCTATATCTCGCAGGTGACAGGACATCACCCGACTTCTACCGGACTAAGCAAGCTAAGCATAGACTCCGCGCCTATCTACATAGGACAAGGTAGATAACGAGTAGGGATAACAAGGAGTACATATGCAGCAACGGTATCAGGCAACTCCTATCACGTAATATGCAATATAGTAGAATAAGTATAGCACTTTATATAAGTTAGCGAGAATAGGGAGACTTAGAATGCTCCGGGGCTTGCCTTTCTCAAACGTGCTGGGTCGGTGATCCGGGCACTCTTGCAGTTCCTCTCCGGGCTCTTGTGCTTCCGGAGGTTCCTGCTCCTGAAGCTCCTCGGGTTCCTCGGTTCCCACCTCGTTCTCCTGCGAGCCTGTATGATGCATATATGCTCATGAGTGGAGTGCGGGATGCCCGAGTGGATGCTTATATGAGAGAGTACCAAAGGAGTCATGTCATGATGCATAGGTAATGCACTTGGTCATGCTTATTACAAGGTAGTCAACATCATCCAAGAATAAACAATTGAATCAAACATCTATTACATTCTCTTCTATAATTATTTTTCAAATGACATCAGCAACCTACATGATGCTTCAAAGATACACCAAACCCAGCTTAGTCCATTCCACCCATATACACAACCATTCAAAGTTTTCTTTATTCGTTTCTAAGCCCATTAAAAATCACATGCAATTCTGTTCATCAATAAATTCCAGAAAAATTACAGGAGACTACTAGCTAATCATAAAGTCTACTGTAAATTTTTCATAATTTTTGGTTACTTATTTTGAGCCACAAAAATCACAAGATTAATGGATAAGGCAAGTATAATCACCCTACTGTGATATGAGTGTCAAACAACAGATTTCATATTTTTACAATTTGTCTAATATCATAAGAAACATCCACAAAATTTTCCAGATTTATTGCATGACTCAATTAATTATTAAAAATCATAAAGTACTGCCATGCAAGCATTTAAATTACCATAAATTCATTTATACACCAAATAATATGTAACAATATTTTCTCAGTGAGTAAACACACATGCAGAGCCAGCAAAACAAGTTTCACATTTTTCTGAGCCATATTTCATTTAGTATGCATTTTCCAAGTTTAACAAAATCATGGATAAAATATATTCACACAGAAAAGTTGCTCCAACATGACATGCAATTACATCAAACTGTAGATCTGGAAATATAGAGCACACCAAAATTTATTTCATTCAATTTGGAGCTGTAGAACTCAAGATATAGATTTTACAAACTTTAAATCAATTTCTGGAAAACACTTTTTCAAGAAAACCGACGAAAAACGCTACGCTCACCCAGATCTACACCCACCGGGGTACCCCTGCGACTGACAGTGGGTCCCCGACCCCACCAGTCAGCGAGACCGAGAGGGAGCTCACCTCCGACGAGCGGATCTCGCCGGCGGTGAGGTCTCCGGCCACGGGGTGAGCACCAACGTGCTCCCCGCAGCAAGACGCACCCAGCGGTACCCTTGGATCGACCAGAGGACGGCCGGAACACCTCCGGCGAGCATGCATGGCGGCACGGCGGCGCTGCTCGCCGTGGCCAGGCTGCTCCGGCGCGGTAGAGCGTGCGCAAACGCCTCTCCGAGCTTCCTCACCTTCCTACCGACCTAGCGCAACAAAGAACGAGCGAAAAGACGCAGGGAAACGCTAGATCCGTCGCAGCGGAGTACTCCGGCGAGCGATTCATGGCGCTCGACGGGCTCTCACCTCGGTAGAACGTTCGCACGAGCTTACCCTAGCGACGGCGAGTGTCCTGGTGCTCTCGGCGTCGAGCTTGAGGCTCTGGTGTGGCCGGCGACGAGCGGCGGAGCTCTCTCCGGCAATGGCGCGCGGAGGAGCGGCTGCTGCGGCGCGGTTTGAGCGGAGGAGGAAGGAGAAGAAGGGCGCGGGGGACAGAACGGGCGAAATGGTCTGGGAGCCAGCGCCGGCGTCCCGACCAGGGGGTTGGAGGCCGGCCGCGGCGCGTCCAACGCCGGCGTACGGCCGCCACGTGGCCGGCGCCGGGTGGAGCGAGGCGCGTCCGCGTGCGCGGGAGAGAGGGGAGGGGGAGCGGGCAGCGCTGCCCAGCTGGGCCAGAAGGGAGGCGGGTCGGCCCAGCAGCGCCTGCCCCCTTTCCCTTTTTTTTGAAATTTCTTTTCTCCAAATTCTTTCTAAATTCATTTGGACCAATTTAAAATCATTTTCAGCTCTTGCTCCCAAAAACAAAGTTGTTCCAAAACAAAAACTCTACCACTTTGCTTTAACAAGCAAGACCAAATTCCAAACAGAATTTGAATTACAAGTTAAAACTCAGCTCTAGGTTTTAAATAAATTCATTTTGGAAAAGTTTGTATAAACTCCATTTCTCAAATTCCATAGCTCCAAAAATTGCACAAAAATGTTCTTAATTCTTCTTACACCTAAAGCAACCTAATTTGAATTTTTCACAATTTTAGGAGCAAGTATCATATTTTTAACATATTTAAAACACATGAAATGAAGCACATAAAATCATAATTTGCTCAAGAGTGTCATGCTCATGATGCTTATGCTTGATGGAATGCTTATGCAGGGCTTTGGTGAGACTAAGTGCATGCTTAACACCTAGGGTGTTACAGAAGCCATTGATGGAACTTTGATGTGCCATTGGAGAGAGATATCAGGGACGGGACAGCAGGGTTGCAAGTTTGATTGGAGACAGTGTGGGGGTTCCATTCTTGTGGAGAGGAAGGATGAGAATGAGAGATGAGAAGGGACAACCATGCATGGGCTTTGCAGGAGGAAAGAAAGGAGGAGTCTCTTCTGCTCTTGGGCGTGTGGTGAGGAGGAGGGGTTGGGGTTAAAAGCTTCCCCTTGCCTGCATACATGCTGAGAGGGTTGAGCGCATAGCTGGTGTTTGCTACCTCTTTACTCAAGAAATTAAGGATGGAGTATTAAGGGAGATTATGAGAGGTGCAGCTGTTATTTTCTGCATGCAATATGAAGGAGCGTTAGGGAGGTGAGTATGTAGGAGCCGTGAAGGAGTGAGAGTTTTTCCATCAAGACAATTATGCATGTGTAATTGATGGTGGGATCAAGGAGGAATTGTATTACTGTTGCATGTCGAGAAAAGAGAGGAGGAGGAGAGGAAAATGGAGGGGGCATTCTGGAGGTGGAAGGGGAGGAAATGAGGACACTGCTCTGGTGCTTGCGTGACAGGAGGTGAGGAGGAGAGAAGGATAATATAGCTGGGTTTGCTGCATGGATGCATGCAATTGAAGAGAAATAAAATGGGGCTATTAAAGAGGGGTTTAAAGAGGGGTGTGATGCATGGTTTGTGCGCGAGAAAGAGAGGAGGAAGGGGCTGTTCCATCAGCTTTCACTCTTCCAATTAGACTTGTGAAGGAGAATAAAAAGAAGCTTGTAAAGAGAGTTAAGAGTGAGATGCTGTTATTTTAGATGAGGGAGAGAGGAGGCGCCATCATGTTTTGCATGAAGGAAAGAAGGAAGAAATATAGCCGCGGTCATGTGCATTCAGAAGATGATGAGGTAAAGGAGCACACATAAAAGTGGATGAAAGAGAGGTATTATCAAGGGAAATTAAGGGAGTAGCAATTAGATGGTTCTGATGTTTTTGCATGAGAGTAAAGGGAGAAGGTGCCATAGAGAGAAGAAGTGATGTTCTACTCACATGAGGGAGGGGAAGGGAGATATTGTTGGTTGTTTTCTGCCTGCATGTAACTAAAGAGAATGAAATAAGTTGATGGATTAGATGGGAATTTAAGAGGCTAAGAAATTAAGTGTCGTTGTTATATATTTGCATGAGGGTAAATAGGAGGAGCATGAGAGCATGCAGTAGGTGGCCGACCATCAGAATGCTCCATTCTTTAACCTGTACATCCATAGTGAACTAGAGAAGGGAATTTAGTGAGAGGAATTATGGTGATTATTTAGATGGGTTCAAGGGATTAAAGGAGAGAGCATTATATTGTTGTTTTTATGTGCATGCAATGGAGTAAGGGTTGGCAAAAGAGAGATTATGTTGCTACGTAAGAAAAAGAAGAGAAGGAGGTATGGCTGCCATTAAGTGCATGCATGCAAATGAATAGAGGAGGCAATTAGATGGAGAGATTGTGGAGGAGAAATATGTGTGAAAATTCTTGCATAAGAGGCACATAGAAATGCCGAGGTGCTGCTGTGTATGTGCATGAAAAAGAAAGTAGGGATGGTTGCTATTTGGAGTGGATTAAAGAGAGAATGAAGGAAGGCATGCAAATGAGATGGCGCAAGGATTTAAGAGAAGAGAATTACTACTGCTCTAATTTTTGCATGGAGGAAGAGGAGGATGCGCCATAGGGAGACAATATGGTGCTTTGTTCACATGATGAGGGATAGGAAAATAAAATGTGTCTGGTTGTAATGTCCATGCATGCAACTGAAGGAATGGATTAAAGAAGCAAACATAAGTGATATGGAGTGAGAGAAATTAATAGTAGCATATATTCTTGCATGAGGAGAGGGATTGGCGTGTGACAACAAAAGGAAGTGGCCAGCCACAGGGAGAAACTCCTCTATACAATGCTCATTAGTAAAGAGTGAAGAAGGGAAAATTAGAGAAAAGAATTATGATTATTGATGCTGGTCCAAAATAATATTGGAGGATGAATTATATGTGCTACAAATTTTTCATGAGGGGAAGGATGGGTGTGGGGCAGCAGTAGGTGAAAATGCATGTCTTTTATTTTCTCAAACATTTGAGAAAAGGTGGAAACCAATGGAGTAAGATGTAAATTAATTGACATATGGGACCATGTGGTTAAGGGGAGAGATAATGCGATTTTGCTTCTGCATGTGAGGAAGGGAATGGCGACTAGGAATGAACACCTGCAGCATTTGCACATGAAGGAGAGGTGGAAGGGCTGGATTGGGCTCGCCCCTTAACGTGGAGAATATATCGCTGTGTGGGCTGATCATTAATCCATTAGTGAAAAGAGAGAAGAAATGTAGGCTATCATGGTAGGCTATATGAAAATGTGGCTTCAACTCAATTTAAGATCTGTTTGTACAAACAGAGGAGAGAGGAGCAAGATTGGCATGACGAATTCGTTGTCATCAAGTTGTCCAAGAGCTTGAGAAAGAAAAGATGGGAGAGAATAAGAGGATGGGTTAGGCTAGTATTTTGTAGGATGTCGGCAAAGACTTGGTTAGAGTTATAGATTTTGATTTGGTATTTTGGGTAGATGAAGTTGGGATCAAACCCTAGGCGTATTTTGGAAACAATAAATTCATTTTCAAGCATAACCACTAAGCAACTGCATGAATGCAACAAACAACTAAGTTGATTTGCAAAAATTTTAGAAACCCATATTTTTCCACTATCTAAAATGTGGAAACATAAGTAAAGTTGGAACATTTTATAAAATTCTAAAATATTTGGTTTTGGTTTTAGTGTTTTCTAAGTCACATTCCAAAGTACATATTTTGGGGTGTGACAACTCTACCCCCCTTAACAGGAATCTCGCCCCGAGATTCGCTGAAGCTACACTCATTACAAAGAACCAAATCATACAAGTTCATCATGACAAAACAATCAACCTAGCTATAGCACACTAACATGATAGGGTCCTTATGAAAGCACACTATCGCTCACCTTAGCATCGTTGCTAACGTAAAAGCGCTCGGGGATAACAACATCCTAAAGGCATTAGGGTAAACATGCTTGATCTCTTGAACCTCCATGGTGATGCTTATTGTTGATGCAGAATCTTCAACGCATGTGACGCGTCATCATGGATCTTGGAGGAACGAGGGGTTTCGACCAAAAGTTTTGTTTTTCTTTCAGAAAATACCAAGGTGGAGGAAGACAATATAAGTTTTCATCAAAATAAGTTTGTAAAAGCGACCATTTCTATCTAGGCAGAGCATCCTACAGTCAACATTGCTTTGATACCAATCTGTCGCACCCGGTTTTCCAAAGAAGACCAAGCGTTAACTATATGTGTGCCCAGCATGTCCACACGACACATATAACGACAAATATGGAGAATATCAAGAACAATGCTTTATTACATATCGGAACATAGTTACAACATGGCTTACATCTATTACAAAGCATAGCAGACACTAATCCTAATCTTCACTTTGGGTCTCCATTTTCCACAGGGACGGTTGACTGGGGGTACACTCGCCTAGTACTCCTGGAACATCTCAGGGAACTCCGCCTTTGTATCACCATCTGGTACCCATCCGGGATTTATGATTGTTGAATGTAAAGCAAGTGTGAGCGCACCATACTCAACAAGTATAACATGAGGGGATGCAAGGCTCAAAAGGCTTGACTTGGTTTGACTGCGATAAGCATTTTTAGTTGGTCATATTTTATTAATAAACCTATGTTGCTAGGTTATGCTTAAGCTCCCAAGGTGATAAGTATAATTATCATCAAAATTAATCATCACCCAAACCATCCATAGAACCATCTGTCTTGAAAAGGATCTAGGCCGCTCTTGACCGAGAGCACGGCTGATATATCAGTTTTTATAACTCTGCAGAGTATGTACATCTTTACCCATGAGTCGTGATTTCCCTTTGCTCAAGAAAGAGTTGCAAGAGCAAGCCAAGCACAAGACAATTGTGATTGAGTCACTTGATCAAGACAAGAAGCTTGCATATGAGAACAAGTTACTCAAGGAAGAAAACCAATATCTCAAGCTTGGTTTGATGTATGACAAGCAAGAAGAAGATGAGACATTCATCTTGGATGAGTTAGCTAGCAACAATGACCTAATCATCAAGAAGCTAACTCAAGAGAATAGCAAGCTCAAGAAAGAGAAGGAACATCTAACCATGGGGTTAGCAAAGTTCACAAAAGGGAATGATCTTCATAGTGAGCTTTTCATGAACACCGTCATGAAGATGGATAAGAGTGGGATTGGCTACAAGGCTCATCAAACAAAGCTCATCAAGTCACTAGCCACTCATGATCAACCAAGCAAGCCAAAGCCAAAGAGATGCTTTGAGTGTGGTCAAGAAGGACACTTTGCTCATGAGTGTAAGGCACCACTACCACCACCCTTGCCCAAGCATGCAAGACCATTTGCCTTCAATGCTCACTACATTGTAAGGAAAGACAAGAGTGGCAAGGTCAAGGTTAGCTTCATGGGGCCGCCCAACAAGCAAAGGCCAAAGAAGATTTGGGTGCCAAAGCAACTAGTAGAGAAGGTCAAGGGCCCTAAGCAAATATGGGTCCCTAAATCTCAAGCTTGATCTCTTGTGTGTAGGTGAACTACAAGACCGGTGGATCACATTGGGTAATTGATAGTGGTTGCACTCAACATATGACCGGAGATCCCCGGATGTTCACCTCTCTTGATGAAGATGTTGACAACCAAGAGAAGATCACATTTGGTTACAATTCAAAAGGCAAGGTCAAGGGACTAGGAATGGTTGCTATATCAAATGACAACTCCATCACCAATGTGCTCTATGTGCAATCATTGAGTTTCATTTTGCTCTCGGTTGGACAACTATGTGATCTTGGTTTTGAATGCTTATTCAAGAAGAAAGAAGTAATTGTGACCTAGGAGGATGACAATGAAATGGTACTCAAAGGCTTCCGACACAACAACTTATATGTAGTTGATTTCTCATCCGATGAAGTTGATGTCAAGACTTGCTTATTCACCAAGACCTCACTTGGTTGGTTATGGCATAGAAGGTTAGCACATGTTGGAATGGGCACACTCAAGAAGTTGATGAAGAAATAATTGATTAGAGGCTTGAAGGATGTGACATTTGAAAAGACAAGCTTTGTAGTGCATGTCAAGCGGGCAAGCAAGTTGCAAACACTCATCCAACCATGGCCTACCTCTCTACTTCAAGAGTGCTTGAGCTACTTCACATGGATCTATTTGGACCAACCACATATGCTAGTCTTGGAGGCAACAAATATTGCTTGGTCATTGTTGATGATTTCTCCAGGTACACTTGGACATTCTTCTTGCAAGACAAAGCCGAAGTTGCATCCATATTCAAGAAGTTTGCAAAGAATGCCCAAAATCAATTTGAAGTCAAGATCAAGAAAATTAGAAGTGACAATGGCATAGAGTTTGACATCACCAACATTGAAGAGTATTGTGATGAAGTGGGAATCAAACATGAGTTCTCCTCAACATACACACCACAACAAAATGGGGTTGTAGAAAGAAAGAACCGGACATTGATCACCTTGGCAAGAACAATGCTAGATGAGTACAACACTTCGGAGAAGATGTGGGCCGAGGCAATCAACACCGCTTGCTATGCATCAAACCGGCTCTTTCCTCACAAGTTCCTAGAGAAGACACCATATGAGTTGCTCAGTGGGAAGAAGCCTGATGTCTCATTCTTTAGAGTGTTTGGGTGCAAATGCTACATCTACAAGAAGCGCCAACACTTGGGAAAGTTCCAAAGAAGATGTGACATTGGCTACTTGGTTGGCTATTCATCAAAGTCCAAGGCATATAGAGTCTTTAACCATGCCACAAGCATGGTTGAAGAAACATTTGATGTTGAATTTGATGAAACTAATGGCTCCCAAGGAGCAAGTGATAATCTTGATGATGTAGGTGGTGACCCATTGAGGGATGCTACGAAGAACATGATGGTGGGAGACATCAAGCCAAAAGAAGATGATGATGTGCAAGTCATTGATCCACCATCCACCTCACAGGTACCACAAGATGAAGACAAGGATGTGAGAGATGCTCATGAAGACACCCAAGTCACACATCAGCAAGCGGTGGTACAAGCACAAGATGTTGATGCTCCCCAGCCAACCCCTCAAGTGGCGCCAAGAAGAACATTACATCTCCTCCAAGATCACTCTCAAGATCTCATCATCGGGAGTCCATCACATGGTGTAACTACACGCTCTAAACATGCTTTATTTATTGAACATCACGCTTTTGTGTCTCTTGAAGATGAACCAAAGACTATAGAGGAAGCTCTTCGTGATGCGGATTGGATCTTGGCCATGCAAGAGGAGTTGAACAACTTCTCTCGCAACCAAGTATAGACACTTGAAGAGCGACCCAAAGATGCAAGAGTGATTGGAACAAAGTGGGTCTTCCGAAACAAGAAGGATGATCAAGGCAAAGTGGTGCACAACAAGGCAAGGCTTGTCGCAAAAGGCTTTTCACAAGTGGAAGGTCTTTACTTCGGTGAAACCTTTGCACCGGTGGCAGGACTTGAAGCAATCCATATCCTACTTGCATATGCATCTAGTCATGATATCAAGTTATTTCGAATGGATGTGAAAAGTGCCTTTTTGAATGGCTATATTAATGAGCTTGTCTATGTTGAGCAAGCCCCAGGTTTTGAGGACCCTAGGTACCCCAAGCATGTCTACCGGTTGTCCAAGGCTCTCTATGGTCTCAAGCAAGCTCCTAGAGCTTGGTATGAGAGGCTTAGGGACTTCCTCATTGAGAAGAGCTTCAAGATTGGGAAAGTTGACACAACACTCTGCACCAATAAAATGAATGGGGAAATCTTCATTTGCCAAGTTTATGTTGATGATATTATTTTTGGCTCTACTAATGAAGATTTTTGCAAGGAATTTGGTGATTTGATGTCCAAGGAGTTTGAGATGTCCATGATTGGTGAGCTATCCTTCTTCCTAGGATTTCAAGTCAAGCAAATTAAGGAAGGAGTCTTCATCTCTCAAGAGAAGTACACACAAGATATTCTCAAGAGGTTCAAGATGATGGATTGCAAGCCAATCAAGACTCCCATGGCATCAAATGGGCATCTCGACTTGGATGAGGGAGGTAACCCAATTGACAAGACTCTCTATCTCTCCATGATAGGAAGTCTACTCTACCTCACCGCATCTAGGCCCGATATCATGTTTAGTGTGTGTATGTGTGCTAGATATCAAGCAATGCCTCTGGAATCTCAATTGATTGCTGTCAAGAGAATTCTTAGGTATCTAAAATACACACCTTGCCTAGGTTTGTGGTATCCCAAAGGTGCAAGATTCCAACTTGTAGGCTATTCCGTTTTGGATTATGCTGGGTGCCGCATTGATAGAAAAAGCACATCCATAGGGTGCCACTTCCTACGTAGATCACTTGTCTCTTGGATGTCAAAGAAACAAAATAGTGTTGCCTTGTCAACGGCCGAGGCAGAATACATTGCCACCGGTGCTTGTTGTGCACAAACACTCTACATGAAACAAACTTTGCTAGACTATGAAGTAGTACTAGACAAAGTACCTTTGTTGTGTGACAACGAAAGTGCCGTAAAACTTGCTAACAACCCGGTTCAACACACACGCACAAAACATATTGACATCCGCCACCACTTCCTTAGGGATCATGTTGCTAAAGGTGACATATCTCTAGAGAATGTGAGAACGGAAAATCAATTGGCGGATATATTCACAAAACCCCTAGATGAAGCTAAGTTTTGTATTTTGAGAAATGAACTTAATGTGCTTGATCTCCCTAACTTCACTAAAAGATAAAGTTGTGTGTTGAAACTTGTCAATAGCTTTTGCTTTGCATATCATGCATACCAAAACTTAAATTGAAAAAGAATTGTGTGAATGGCTTGTCTAACATGGTTAAGATAACCCCCTTGTGTGTGTGAAAAAGCTTAACCTTGGATCAAACTTGACAAGCATTTGTTTACTTTCAAGTATTGCATTTCACCTCATATCATATGCATGTTTGTTAGTTGACCATTTCTTTTTGGTTATTCTTTTAGCATCCGCTGTGTTCGTCCATAGATAGGGGGAGCATTCAAAGCTCATTATGATTTAAACCACTAGCTTTATGGCCACAAGATGCTCCTTGGTGATTTCTCGTGACTATTTTCATAAGAACTAGTAAGCCTAAGGCTAATTACTTGTGAAAATTTGAGGGTTTGAGAGAGGTCACTCATACCAGTTCCACTTGGTGTTTATTTGTGTGTCTTTGAAGATGGAACTTGGTTGGGTCAAAGTCGGACGTAGTGCTAAGTTGAAAAAGGACTCAGAGGTGCACCGGACGCTGTCTTGGTGCGTCCAGTGCGGTGAGTCTGCCGGATTGCATTCACCAGACGCAGGAACAGTGTCCCTGCAATGTCCGGTGAGGTGAGTCTGGTGCTCAGCCCGGCGTGCCCTAGGGCACCGGACGCTAAGGCCAGCGTCCGGTGGCCATCGTCCGGTGGTATGCCGATTTGAAAACCTCTCTGCGCATGAGTCCGGTGGTCACCGGACGCGTCCGGTGCCACATAAAGAGCGTCCGGTGACCGGGGCTCGGGGCTCTCGGCTCGGGCAGTTTCTTTCTCTCTGAGATCTCGCCCGACTGACTCCGAGCCCTAGATTGCCGAGCCGCCGCTGCCGTCAAGTTCTTCGGTGAAATCTCGTCCTCTCCGCCCAGGTCTACTCAGAAACTCCTCCCCTTCCCTCTCTTCGCGTCAATCTCATTCTCGCGCAGTGATTAGGGTTTGGGTGAGTTCTTTGAACCCTGCCCTCAAGGTGCTCGAGTTAATGCTTCAATGGATTAGATTGTTGTTTTTGATGACGACTTGTTTTGTTTCATCCCTACAGCACCCTGAGGAGTTGACTCGTGTTCTCTAGCGGTTTCCGATCGCAATATTTCATCCGGAACACGTCACGTCATCGGATTGTAAGCAGTTTGCACCCGTTCTTTATCTAATCTTGCGATCTATAGGGTTCTCTCACCTCTAGCTATTATGTTTGCTTATATATACCCTATCTATTCTATCTCTTGCAGCGCGTTGATCTCTCGTGCCAGCTTGTCAGTTGTCGGCAGTTGTTCAGGCAGTGATTCTTGCGATGGCTCGTTGCAAGAATGTCAGTGGCCCGGCACCCAGCGCTGGTGGTTCTCCAGGAGGTGATGGTGGAGGTGATCCTCCCCATCGCCTGTCAGCATCAGAGAAGGGCAAGGGAAAGAAGCTGGCCACCAAGAAGAGGAAGGCCATCAACAGAGAGGCAGAGATAGCAGAGGCTGTTGCAGCAGCAGCAGAGGCAGCTAAGAGGGGTGGACGCTCAGGTGCCCTGAGGATTGGGGCCGATCTCACGCCACGTCAAAGGCGTGCAGTTCTTGAGGCAGATGCTATGCATGGATCACCTCCTGGCACCATCATGCTAGGAGGTCAGCATGTCAGGATTTTGGTTAGAGATCCAGCTCAGGAGGACCCGGACACTGACACAGAGGCAGAGGCCCAAGCAGAGGATCCGGTAGAGGCACAGCAGCAGGAGCAGCCCCTCAGGAGGTCGACTCGCACTCGTACTCAGGCCACTCCTCAGACTGGTACGCAGGGGCAGTCTACCTCCACTGCTCGCACTACTCCAACTAGAGGCACTCCAGCTCCTCGTCAGGCTCCAGTGAGGATACACAGGGACCTCACTCAGGTTTCAGCTTGGGAGATCCAGCAGCTGTGGTTTGTCCCATTTCCTACCTAGTTTCCAGCTGCCAGGGATCCGCGAGCCAGTGCCAGGTTCTACACAGTAGTCCAGGAGGACATCTACGAGGCACTAGTTCGCTCACAGGCCCAGTTCAGGGAGCACAGGGTGCTCGATCTTGAGATTCTAGGGAACGTGGTTGGTGTAGACATCAGGCAGTACTTCACTTACCTCCACGGCCTCCCAGAGTTACTTGCACTCCCTGGTACTTATTGTGAGCAGTGGGTCAGAGAGTTCTATGCTTCAGTGTGGGTGTCTCCAGATCATAGTTATATCCACTACACACTGGCAGGGACAGACTACAGGGTGACAGCACAGAGCGCCAGAGAGGTCCTTGGTCTGAGAGCCTACTCCACCAGGATTCACCAGCTGTGCTACGGGAACTTCGAGCCCCCTTGACGTCCTCACGGTGGTGAGCTACCACCGGTGGACTTTGTGGCTCCCTGTTTCCGTCCACCTTTTTGAGAGGGCTCCAGCCAGACAGTGGGAGACTTGACACGCCCAGCTAGGATCCTCAACTTTTTGTTGAGGAAGACACTCTTCCCCAGGACAGGCTACAGGGATGGCTTCACCAGGATACAGTAGTGGTTGGTAGCCCACCTCATCTCAAAGACTCCATTTGACTTGTGGGATCAGATAGTCTCAGAGATCGAGGACACTATCTCAGAGAGCTTGAGGGGACGGCCTCAGTTGCCGTATGCACACTGGATCACCATGATTATTCTCCGTGCTAGGCCAGTACCCCTTCCAGCGCACCTGTAGAGAGAGCTATCAGACTCCGACACGGTGTTCCCCCACTACGACCCCTAGCAGATGTTGAGAGCACACCACGACCTTAGAGCTCCACCACCTCCTCGTGCACCACGTGGTCAAGTGCCCCCACCTTCTCCTAGGGGCACTCACAGTTCAGGAGCAGTACCAGATACTGAGGAGGAGCAGGATATCGCCATTGGGGCATTTGCAGATGCAGAGGCAGAGGAGGAGGTTGACTTTGCTTCATACAGCTCAGACGATGATTATCGTCTCCCAGTACCAGACCTTCCTCCTAAGGCACACGACCACGAGGCAGGAGGTTCCTCGAGTTCGTCAGACCCTGCTCTACTTGTGATTCTAGAGGGGATGAGGGCAGATCAGTGCAGGGCAGCTGAGGAGCAGGCAAGGAGGGACAGGGACCAGGCTGCCATCAATGCAGCCATGCAAGCTAGGCAGGACGAGCTTCAGAGACAGCTTCTGACCTTCTAGGAGCAGCAGCTTGCGTTCCAGGCTCAGCAGACAGCAATGATGGCCGCTCTTATGGCCGCCTCAGCGATTCAGCTCCTGGGCACATCGTCGGTCAGGACTCCCACTCTAGCTCCGCAGAGTCAGTCTCAGCAGCCACTACAGCACCCTATTCAGAGTCAGCCGTTCTCGACGCCTCAGCACAAGGTCTCCCAGGGTGCTATCTCGTCTGGCTTTGAGCAGGTGCTGCAGTTTACACCTCTCCGCTCAGGTTTCACTCCACAGTCAGCGACAGCGTCACAGCTAGTGTTGGACTCGTCAGCAGGCCAGCCCCTCAGTTTCTCTGACAGTGCTCTCACTGGTGACCCTACGCCTCCACCCCTGTAGGCTCCTGCAGCTTTTACGGTTCCAGTCACCACTACTGAGCGCCTGTCATGGTCAGTAGCCTCGTCTGAGCAGCTTGCACCGTCTTCTACCGTGCCAGAGACGTCTGCTATAGTGACCGAGTCCGTGCCAGCCTCGTCAGCAGGACTTGAGCAGCCCGCATAGCTTGTGACAGCTTCATCGCCTCCAGAGTGGACCCAGACCACTTCGCCAATACTTGCAACTTCAGAGGGTCACTCCACCTCCTCCACCTCGACGGCCAATGGATCAGACGATGCAGCTCGTTTTGAGGCCGTGCCGAGGGACTCCACTGCTCCGCCTCCACCTCCGTCTTCGTAGGTTTTTGGCGCTTGATGCCAAAGGGGGGAGAGGGTTGTGAGTATGAGAGTTAGGAGGAGCTAGAGAGCTTGAGAGGTTTTTTATTCTTTTGATATACTCTTTTGTGTGCTACTTCATCATGCATCACGTTTACCTTTATGCATTGCACTTGTGTGAGATACTCTTTGGTTGTGAGACATGACTTATGCTTATTTGTGATATCTCTATGTCATGTGTTTGGCTCATATTACCTGTGCTTCCGCGTTTTACTCTGATGTACTTATGAGCCATTTGTGTTTATATCCTATTGTACACATCTCACATATTTGGATGCAGGATGTTAGACTTGGTTGATATAAGCATGCATAATCGCTTTGCTCTTATTGCATCATGCTTATTGAAACCAAGTCTTTTGAAAAACTCAACTCCTTTCATACTCAAGGTTATTGTCATCAATCACCAAAAAGGGAGAGATTGAAAGAGCATCTAGGCCCCTAATGATTTCGGTGATTAATGACAATGTTGATTACTATGACTAACGTGTGTTTTGCAGAGGCAACGTCATCAGTGAGGTCATGGTAATAGGTACTCGATGGACAGGAACGTAAATGCCTACTTAATAGTGAAAATCGTTTCGGTTTTCAAAGGATGGATGGACATCGTCAAGACTAGACTAGGTCTAAGTGCCATATGGTGAAGAAGGGCACTTAGAGTAGTTTAGGACTTTGTTTTTCCTTTGACCGTACTATTAAGAGGGGCTTTGATCTAGTAACTTGACTTAGGCAAGGCTTTAGGTTTAGGTGTGGTGCACACTTGGTAAACCTAGCACTAGGCAGCTCAGAGATAGTCCTTAGATCGAGAGGAACCAACTTCGTTTTTGAACGATCGCGTTTCGACGAAGTTTGGGTGCCTAAGTAGGCACCGGACGCTCTGTGAGTGCGTCCGGTAAGGTCCTTAACTGTTGGAGGTTTTCGGTGCTTAGGGTTAGGCACCGGACGCTGGCACCGGACTCATCGGGCAGCGTCCGGTCCCACATCCAGGGAGGTTGTAAACTTCCCCTGTGCACCGGACGCACCGAGTAGCGTCCGGTCCCATACTCAGGGAGTTTGTAAAACTCCCCGGAGCACCGGACGGTGCCACCGGACGCTAAGAGGTAGCGTCCGGTGACCTGTCAGATGCAGGTACAGTTAGCCGTTGTGTGTCACCGAACGCTCGGTGCAGAGCGTCCGGTGCAACATTAACAGCGTCAGGTGACCCTGTTTTCAGTGGAAAACGGTTCGCTGACCTTTGGACTTCGTGGGGTGTATTTATACTCCTCCACCTCGTCCATGAGAGGTCTCTTGCCCATTTGAACATTTGAGAAACTTGTTGTGGAGCAAGAGAGTAGCAAGAGCCGAGAGAAGATTGAGATTTGAGTGATTTCTTGAGAGAATCCTTCTCTAGTGAATTCCAAGAGTCAAGTGTGCACCCACCGCTCTCTAAAGCCTTGTTTGGGTCAAGTGAGAGTTCTTTGCTTGTTACTCTTGGTGATCGCCATCTCCTAGACGGTTCGGTGGTGATTGGAGGCACGAAGACCGCCCAGAGTTCTTGTAGTTGGCTCGTGTCAAGCTTGTGAGCGGTTTTGGGCGATTCACAGCGACGGAGTGTCGAAGAATCAGCCCGTAGAGAGCACTTGGTCCTTGCGTGGACCAAGGGGTAGCAACACCCTTGCGCGGGTGCTCCAACGAGGACTAGTGGAGAGTGGCGACTCTCTGATACCTCGACAAAACATCGCCGAGCGCTTTCTTCCATTACTCCTTTACATTCTAGCATTTACTTTGTGTTTTTACATTCTTAGAATTGCCATGCTAGAATAGGATTGGAACTAGGTTGCAAAACTTTTATCCGGTAGCTCTCTAGTCACACTAGGCACAAGGGGTTGAATTGGAGCTTATAGGTTGCTTAAATTTTTAGAGAAGCCCAATTCACCCCCCCTCTTGGGCGTCTAGATCCTTTCAACATCAACAACAACAACTACTACTACACCCGTCCTCAACAAAATCAAGGTTGAAATCAACAGAGTTGGTACCTTGTATGCTCTAGCAGACTTCATGGTGATAGAGGCTGGTACTGATGAGTGGGCACCCATCATCCTAGGGAGGCCATTCCTGAACACCTCGAGAGCTGTCATCTACGCTAGTGCTGCCAAGATCAGTTTCTACATCAAAGGGAAGAAGGAGACTTTCCTTCAAGAACAAGACTACACAAATTTCAGAGCAATCCCGACATGAACCAAGGAAGAGGACCAACTGGAGGAACATGAACAAGGAAATGTGGACCGAGTCAGCTAAGATGGTCACTGCAGCTCAAGGAAGTCAAGATCGTCAACTTAAGTCACTGTTCCTAACCAAAAAAGGATGACCCAGGTTATTGATATGGGAGAAGATGAGTACGATCCGCCCATCATCCTTGGGAGACCGTTTGTCAGCACCGTTAAAGAAATCATCTACATTGGAACCGGAGAAGTCCACATGCACTTCCCCTCTGAGAAGGTACGCCGCTATTTTACTAACCTTAACTGATGCGACACGTTGTCCCGATCTTCACGACGTAGGAAGAACACCGATAACTAGCTGAAGAACAGCCGAATAACTTGCTTCAAGCAGCGATAACTAGTGCAACCTGGCAAATAAAACTCGAAGCCAACCACCGTCTTGAACTGGCAACCTGAATCGAGGATTCGCCCAACCACACTCTCAAAGAACCAACCAACACAGCCTATAATCAATCAAGGAATACCTTGAAGGGAGTAGGAGCACCAATTGGGAGCGGATGAAGCTGCCGCCTATGTAATCCCACGAGGAAATCACAAGAGCAAAGGGGTAGAGATCACTCTTTGAATATTTGCTAGCACACAGCTAAACAAAAGGGGTTCTGTATTTAAATTCTCAAAAGTCTGAGATTACAATGAGTCTTAGGGGGTATTTATACTAGCAACAGCCCTGCTAGATAGGTATGAAAATGAAATAGAGTTTTCGAGGGAAGGCAATGTGAAAGGTCCCCTCAAAATGGATTCCCGAAGTGGCTTCGCGTGACTGTTGGCCTCCAGAGCAATTTCCAATAAACTGACCATAACTTTTTATTCGGAAGTCCAAATGATGAACCATTTCTTGGGTGTAAAACTAGACTCAAAGGGCTTTCTAGCAATGTATGCCAACCAGTACAAAACATTTAGATTAGTACAGTTTTACATGGCAAGTTGTACTAACATTCTGTCACGACAGACTGTTGACCTTCTGAGCAGTCTGTACTAATTCTGGTCTGCAGGCAATATGGTGTATCCAAACTGGTCGCCACTAGATTCATTGGAAAGTAGACTCGTCAGGTTTTCCAACAAGTGTGCATTGACCTTCATAGCTTTTGTGAGTTAAAATTTATGAAGATTTCTTTGCACTGGTCTGTTTTTGACTTCCACTAGTCCGTTTTTGACTTCTTCTGGAACTTGCACTGGTCCGTTCTTCAGGGTCCGATTCATCATTCTCTTCTTGTATATACCTGAGTACAATCAAGGTACAACACTTAGGTAGTGTATAATTCTCATTAATGTTAAAATGAATCTCACAAAGTAGCGCGTGGACCTCTTGTTGTAGCTTCTTTGCACGACTACGTGTAATCGGTCAATTGACGACATGGGCTGGTGTCGGCGTAGGTGAAACTTGAGTGGATGTTGCTTGACTTGGAGCTTGTGACATCTTGCTTGGTGACGTGGTCATATCATCCTCCCCCCCTTGAAAAGGAGTCGTCCTCGACTCTAAAGTGTCTTCACTTGTGAATGGTGAGAGATCAGCAACATTGAAGGAGTTGCTCACGCCATAACTTGCAAGAAGATCAATCTTGTATGCATTGTCATTGATCTTCTCAAGAACACGAAATGGACCATCTCCTCATGGCAGCAATTTCGATTTGTGTTGCTAAGGAAAGCGATCCTTGCGCAAGTGTATCCACACCAAGTCCCCGGGTTCAAATAACACCTTCTTCCTATGTTTTTTCATACTTGTAGCCATGCGTCCTACCATGAGTTCAATTGCTTCCTTGGTCTTCTCGTGTACCTTTTTGATGTATGCAGCACGCTTGGAGGCTTCCATATTGGTTCTTTCCTGCAATGGAAGTGGCAACAAATCTATTGGAGCAATAGGTTTGAACCCATATACAATTTCAAAAGGACACATATTAGTGGTAGAGTGTACTTCCCAGTTATATGCAAACTCCACATCTGGCAAACATTCCTCCCAAACCTTCAGGTTCCTTTTGACCATTGTTCGCAACAACATTGACAATGTGCGATTCACTTTCTTATATTTCACAATGTATGAAAATGTTTCGATGAACTCAACCCATTTGGCATGATGACGGAACAATTTTGCTTGTCCTTTCAAGTATTTCAAAGCTTCATGATCAGAGTGAATAACAAATTCTTTTGGCCATAAGTAGTGCTGTCATGTTTCAAGCACACGCACGAAAGCATATAATTCTTTATCATACACAGAATAATTCAGTTGAGCACCTTCTAGTTTTTCACTAAAATATGCTACAAGTTTTCCTTGTTGCTTTAAAACTCCTCTTATCCCAATTCTACTAGCATCACATTCTATTTCAAAAGTTTTAGTGAAATTAGAAAGAACAAGTATAGGTGCTTCAGTCAAACATTTCTTTAATTCTTGAAATGCATTTTGTTGTGCTTTTTCCCATTTAAAGTCAACACCTTTCTTTGTCAATTCATTCAAAGGAGCAGCGATGGTACTGAAATCTCTTACAAACCTCCTATAAAAACCTACAAGGCCATGAAAACTTCTTACTTGACTTACATTTCTTGGAGTTGGCCAATCCCTTGATGGCTTTCACCTTGCTTTCATCCACATCTATGCCCTTTCCTAAAACAACAAAGCCAAGAAACACAACATGGTCTGTGCAAAAACTGCATTTCTCAAGATTAGCAAATAATTTCTCATTTCTAAGCTCTTCCATGACTTGCCGAATATGATTCACATGTTCCTCAAAAGACTTACTGTAAATTAAGATATCATCGAAGTAGACAACAACAAATTTTCCAATGAAAGCTCTCAAGACATGGTTCATTAATCTCATGAAAGTACTAGGAGCATTAGTCAAACCAAAAGGCATAACTAACCATTCATACAGCCCAAATTTTGTTTTAAATGCACTTTTCCATTCATCCCCTGTTTTCATTCTTATCTGATGGTATCCACTTCTCAAATAAATTTTAGTGAATATGGTGGAACCACTTAATTCATCAAGCATGTCATCTAAACGTGGGATAGGGTGGCGATAGCGAACAGTGATGTTATTTATAGCTCTACAATCAACACACATCCTCCAAGAACCATCTTTCTTAGGCACTAAAATTACAGGAACAGCACAAAGACTTAAACTTTCACGAACAAAACCTTTATCAAGAAGTTCTTGCACTTGCCTTTGTATCTCTTTTGCTTCTAGATTGGTTCGGTATGGTGGTCGATTAGGTAGTGCATCCCCTAGAATGAGATCAATTTGATGCTCAATCCCACGAATTGGAGGTAGTCCTGCCGGTGTTTCTTCTAGAAAGACATCTCCATAGTCCTGCAAAAGATGAGACACAATACTAGGAAGAGAGGCCATGTCATTTGCTGAAATTACAATGTCTTTGTACACAAGTACAAAGAGCATTTGTTCGGGGTTATTCCTCACTTCTCTCATTTCAGATTTTGTGGCTAGCATGACTACATTCTCTCCCTCTCCTTTCTTTTTCTCCCTCAAATTTGGCTTGTGGCACTCACTCACCGAATTGTGGATGGCACTCAATTTCTTTTGCTCTCCTTCCTCTCTACTCACTGGAACAATTTGAGATTTCTTTTGTAAATGTTCAGCCATGATTTGTTGGGGTGTCATAGGCTTTAGAACAAACTTCTTCCCCTTTAGATTGATATTGAACTGATTTGTTCTCCCACAATGTTGGCTATATCGATCATATTGCCATGGTCTTCCAAGCAGCAAGTGACACACCAACATAGGTGCCCCATCACACTCTACCGTGTCAACATATTCACCAATCTTGAATGGAAAGTTTACTTTATATCCAATCTTGATATCTCCCGAATCATTCAGCCACTGTACATGATATGGATGAGGGTGTCGTAGCAGCTTCAAGCCAAGTTTATCACCCATCTCACAACTAGCAAGATTATGGCAGCTCCCTCCATCGATAATCACCTTTACCACTTTATCATGCACCTTTGCTCTAGTTTGAAATAATTTGTGTCGCTGCTCATTTTCAGCTTCATTTGCCTGAACACTCAAGATTTGAGTCACCTCAAGAGCAGCTCCTTGCTCACACTCGCAGCTAGTAAGGTCCTCATCTCCATGGGCTTCCTCCTCAATTCCCTCTTCACTAGCTGATTCAAATTCTCCATCATCATTCACAATGATCACCTGAGTATTGGGGCACTCCTTACATATATGCCCAAGGCCTCCGCACTTGAAGCTCTGAATTCCACTACTCCTGGAAGTAGAACCCTCTGAAGTAGTGGTTGATGCTGCAGGTTTTGAACTTGGGACAGCAGTATTCCTTCCACTAAAAGTATCCTGAAAATTAGATTGTGAGCCTCCACTTGAACTTTTCACCATGGACGGTTCAGCAGCAAATTTTGTGTGTGATTTGCTTCCTCCAGAGAAATTCCTCGTGGATGGTTCAGTAGCAAATTTTGGCATGGTAAATTTCAGTTTGCCAAATCTTTCTTTATGGTTGCCTCTTCTATGACATCGACGACCAAAACTGAGTTAGAAACGGTTGTCATCAGCCTCATCTTCAGATTCATCATCATTTCTTCCACTATGTCTTCTTCCTTTACCATTTGCAGCCCTTTGGTTCCTCCGACCTCCTCTTCCTCCATCACTATCTTCTCTATCTCCACTATGGTTGCTTGCACCATCATGAGGTGGACGATGCCTTCTGATTTCAGTCATAAGATTTTGAAGATCTTGTGTAAACCTCTCTTGCTTTTCTTCCATGCTTTGTCGGAGTTTATTAAATTGTGTTATGGTAACACGATCTTTGATGTCCACTCGACCCATCTTCCTGTAAGGTTAGCTGAATACAAATAATTTGTATTTGTGGAATATGAAAATTTGGTGGCTCTCACAACTCACCTCTCTAACCACCGAAGCTCTTATGAATTCCTCTGCTGTAGATTACAAGGAAAACAAATGCGTGGTGGCAACTGAAAGTGATGACAAGGCGAATACAAGAACAGAGAGTACCGATTACGATGGTTTTTATGTGGAGCTTGGTGGGGAGTAATACACAAGGAATGCAATCTGAATTCTAGTTGTTGTAAAGTTAAGTAACGATCCAAACTAGAAGTTCTCTACCTAGTGCTGATCAAAAGATTCGAAGTGTATAAATAGATCACACACACGCAAAGAAATTTCAGAATTGATGCAAACAAGGATTATGATTGGGATGCAAGTGTTGCAATCAGACCCAACCAAAGTTTTGCACCAAACAAAGATAGCAAACTGGTTGCAGAACTTGATATGAAACTTTCAGCACTTGTCCACATAAACCAACTAATCTTTCAGACTTTCTCTCTAAACCTTTCTCAACTTTTTTTTTCACATCACTTTTTTTTGCACTTTCTTTTCTTTTTTTTTTGACACACTTTTTTTTATATATAGAACTAAAAAACAGGGATCAGATTATGATACTTGCACAACTAAATATAAATAAAACAACAACCAGTAGCTAGATAGGATCAAAGTTAACACAAAGGATGATATATGCTATAGAGATTTTATTTGTGGGGATTTTTAGATATAAAAGAGGCACAAAGAACACGCGAAGGATAAATGATCAGCAACTAAAACAAAGACTCTAATGGACTGCGACTTAACCGAACTCACTAAAATAACAGATTGAAACAAAGGTCTAAGCAATCTATTTTTCTGGCTTTTTGGTGGATAGGACGAAGCAAAAATATATATGTAGATAGGGATAGAATTCCTACCGTGGTAGCAAAAGCTTTGATACCAGTTGATGCGACACGTTGTCCCGATCTTCACGACAAAGGAAGAACACCGATAACTAGCTGAAGAATAGCCAGATAACTTGCTGCAAGCAGCGATAACTAGTGCAACCTGGCAAATAAAACTCGAAGCCAACCACCGTCTTTAACCGGCAACCTGAATCGAGGATTCACCCAACCACACTCTCAAAGAACCAACCAACACAACCTACAATCAATCAAAGAATACCTTCAAGGAAGTAGGAGCACCAATTGGGAGCAGATGAAGCCACCGTCTATGTAATCACGCGAGGAAATCACAAGAGCAAAGGGGTAGAGATCACTCTCTGAATATTTGCTAGCACACAGCTAAACAAAAGGGGTTCTGTATTTCAATTCTCAAAAGTCTAAGATTACAATGAGTCTTAGGGGGTATTTATACTAGCAATAGCCCTGCTAGATAGGTATGAAAACGAAATAGAGTTTCTGAGGGAAGGCAATGTGAAAGGTCCCCTCGAAATGGATTCCCGAAGTGGCTTCATGTGACTGTTGGCCTCCAGAGCAGTTTCCAATAAACTGACCATAACTTTTTATTGGAAAGTCCAAATGATGAACCGTTTCTTGGGTGTGAAACTAGACTCAAAGGGCTTTCTAGCAATGTATTCCAACCAATACGAAACATTGTAGATTGGTACAGTTTTACTTGGCAAGTTGTACCAATATTCTGTCACGACAGACTATTGACCTTCTAAGCAGTCTATGCTAATTCTGGTCTACAGGCAATTTGGTGTATCCAAATTGGTCGCCACTAGATTCATTGGAAAGTAAACTTGTCAAGTTTTCCAACAAGTGCTCATGGACCTTCATAGCTTTTGTGAGTTAAAAGTTATGAAGATTTCTTTGCCCTGGTCCATTTTTGACTTTCACTAGTCCGTTTTTGACTTCTTCTGGAACTTGCACTGGTCCGTTCTTCAGGGTCCGATTCATCATTCTCTTCTTCTATATACCTGAGTACAATCAAGGTACAACACTTATGTAGTATATAATTCTCATTAATGTTAACATAAATCTCATAAAGTAGCGTGTGGACCTCTTGTTGTAGCTTCTTTGCACGACTACGTGTAATCGGTCCATTGACGACATGGGCTGGTGTCGGCGTAGGTGAAACTTGAGTGGATGTAGCTTGACTTGGAGCTAGTGACATCTTGCTTGGTGGTGTGGTCATATCATTAACTATATAGTTGAAGACTCTAAGTAGGTCAGGACAAAAAGAAGACGACGCAACAATAACCAGAGGAGGCAAATCATCAAGGACGGATGGGCAGACTACGAAGGAGAAGTAGTATGGTCTGAAGACATACAGCTTGAACAGAACTGTCCTTAGGAGACCGTAGCACCGAGTCTGGTATGGAGAGAGAAGATAGTTATACACGAAGAGGAGGCGCCGCCGGAACCACCGACTACGACATCCAGCGAATCCCAGGACGATTGAGAAAACGGAGAGTCCCGTTCGGAGGACTTAAAAACACCGAACGCCTTGCCAAAAGGTAAACTTGGTAGTTATCCTTTTCCCTTCAATTATTTAAAATAGTTTGCTTATTTAATCAGGTTCATATCATCTCGAAGAGAAAATAAAAATGTTAAAAATAGTAAGCCCCATGTGAGTATGCTCATGGCATAAAACCCATAAGTACATTCACTGTATTGGCATAAAAATAAAATAAATATATTCCTGTCCTATAAAAAAAATATAAAAATAAATTTATGATCCTGCTAAAGAGAGTAACATTTATTGAGGAGGCTCAACATGATAAAGGCTAGATAATTATGCTAACACTTAACTAGTTCCACAAAGCTTTGTTGTCTATTTGAGCTCCACAGAATTCATGGATCAAAGAAGACTAGTAGACGAAGGACATCCTAATCGTTGTCAGGGTGCTGCCGACATTCAGATACACCTCTGTCACCTGCTAGATACATCAGAAGAAATTACATCAAAATCCAGCTTAGGGGAGAGCACCCCCATTTATCCAGCTAAGTGTTTCTACTCACATTTATACTTTACTCAAATAATAAAAAGATGCATAATCATGAAAACTCAAATAAAAATTTTGTGCTTATATATATATATCTTTGCTTAGTTTGCTAAATAAATAAATAAAGTGTCTAGGCCAAACTAAACTTAAATGATAAACTCTTACATGGATATGATAAATAGTTGCTCTGCCATGTACCTAGTTTTCAAGTTTGAGCTCTCTCTCAAGTTTAGGCATGACTAATATAATTTAAACGTGCTCTAAACCTGAACTTGTGGGAAGAGTACTTGATCTAAAGTCTAAGACGTTAACGGATATGATATGGGAAGGTTGAGCTGCTGTTTATCTGTTCCTAGAGAGCTACCTAAAGTTTTTATGGATATGATAAATAGTTGCTCTGTCATGTACTTCACTTGCTCTATCAAGATCTTTGACTTGTTCAAATACCTTTGAATCAATGCCATTATAGATTGTGTTGAGAGCCATTGTATTGCATTGCTTGTTTGCTCTCTCATTGTCGGTGGGGTTGGCGGGGTCAAGGATCACAAAGTCATTCTCCGTGACTTCCCACACTCTATCATTGATTGATCCAAGGTACATCTTCATTTTTCTCTTCCAATAGTCAAAGGAACTTGTGCCATCAAAGAATGGTGGTTTGCCCCCAACATGGTTGAACACTATTTGAGCCATAATTTGAGCACCGAGGTTGTTAAGCCTTCACAAAGGGTGACCACGGCTCCGATACCACTTGAAAGGTCCTAATATGGCTAGAGGGGGGTGAATAGCCTATTTAAAAATTCTACAAAAACACTAGAGCAAGAGGTTAGTAAATAACAAAGCGAAGCTTTTTGCTCTAGCTCTAAAGGGGTGTTTGCAAGCCACCTACCCAACAATTCTAGTTGCTATGATCACTATGCACACAAGAGCTAAGTCTCTACTTACACTAGAGAGCTACCTAAAGTTTCTATACAAGAAGTAAGCTACTCTAGTTTGCAAGAAAGTAAGAGAGAGTGTTTGAACTTTATACCACCGAGTAGAGGGGATGAACCAATCACAATATTATGAAGTCAAATCACCGGGAGAAATCCAATCAACAAACACAATGGGACACAAGATTTTTCTCCCGAGGTTCACGTGCTTGCCGGCACGCTACATCCCCGTTGTGTCGACCTACACTTGGTGGTTCGGTGGCTAAGAGGTGTAGCACGAACCTTGTCCTCACTAGGACACCACAAGAACCTACCCACAAGTGAGGTAACTCAATGACACGAGCAATCCACTAGAGTTACCTTTCGGCTCTCCGCCGGGGAAGGTACAAGACCCCTCACAATCACCGGGAGATGGCCACGAACAATCACCAACTCGTGCCAATGCTCCTCCGCTGCTCCAAGCCGTCTAGGTGGCGGCAACCACCAAGAGTAACAAGAAAACTGCAGCTAAAACGATCCCCAAGTGCCACTAGATGCAATCACTCAAGCAAATGCACTTGGAATCACTCCCAATCTCACAAAGATGTTTAATCTGTGAAGGAGATGAGTGGGAGGTGTTTGCTTAGGCTCACAAGGATGTCAAGTATGTTAGAATGCCAAGAGTATTAGCCTCAAGCCGGCCAAACACATATTTATAGCCCCTCAAACAAATAGAGCCGTTGGCTCTTTCACTGGGCGAAACACGGGGTCACCGGACGCTATTAAAGGGGCACCGCACGCTCAACACCAGCGTCCGGTGCTCCAACGTCAGCCGCGTGTCAGAGTCTAATGGTAACCTGCAGAGCACCGGACGCTGAGCAAGTTGCCACCGGACGCACCCTTAGCGTCCGGTGCTCACCGGACCCATGCGCAGAGAGGGTCGCAAAATGCCCGCACACCAGACGCGCACCACCGGACGCTCAAGCCAGCGTCCGGTGCCTATCGTCCGGTGCCTTACCCTAACTAGGCCAGCACTGTCTGCACCGGACGCTCAGACGCAGCGTCCGGTGCCTTAGTGGCCAGCGTCCGGTGAGTGTTTCTCAGCGAGAAACACTCCCACGACTTCTCCAAATTTCCCACCGGCACAATAGAAAATATGCACTTCATTTTCTCAAAAAGCGCCGAATAAACCCATCCTCTCTCTACCCTTCAAACTCCACCTTCTTCTCAAAGTGTGCCAACACCACAAAGTGTAAACCAACATGTGCACGTGTGTTAGCATTTTCACAACCATTTTCTTCGAAGGAGTTAAGTTAGCTCACTAGGTTCTAAATGCATGCACATGAATAATGACACCTAGTGGCACTTGATAACTGCTTAGCCAAAGAATTCCCCTCTTTATAGTACGACTATCTATCCTAAATGTGATCACACCCTCTATGGTGTCTTGATCACCAAAACCAAAACCCTAAGCAATACCTTCACCTTGATCTCAATAGGATTTTGGTTTTCTCTTTCTTCTTTTCCAAGTTGAGCACTTGATCACCTTGTGGTCATCACCATCATCACCATGATCATCACTTGCTCCATCACTTGGCATGTGCCAACCTCATTAAGTCTACACACACTTAGCATAGAGGTTAGTACTAGGGTTTCATCAATTATCCAAAACCAAACTAGGGCTTTCAATCTCCCCCTTTTTGGTAATTGATGACAACCCTTTTTACAAAGATTTTCAATAAAATTTTCTTGGATTCATGTTGCTTGCCCAAGCATTTTACGATGTGCAAAGGTTATGGACAAGTTTTATAAACCCAAATTGGTAGCAATTGCTCCCCCTACATATGTGCTAAGAGTTTGGATTTGAAAGCTTGCACATATGCTTTGAATAGGAAATATAGGAGTCAATTTATACCAAATGATGCTAAGGTGTAAAGAATGGACCTTTGAAGCGTGATACCAATCGGAGTTGCCAATATACACCATCCTTAGCACCATTAGTGACTAGACATTCACAAAACTAGAACACCCCGTGAGATCAACATTATAAACTCTTGTACCACTTGTGAAATAACTAAAAGTCTAGTTACACTACCTATGCATGCTAGTTCTTCATTTCATCAATCAAACCTATAACTAGCATACATCACACAAGCAAGGTATCGGAGAGAAAGCTTCTAAAGCTAATGCAAATGCAAGCAACCATATGTGATGCACATTCAAATGCAACATACAAGTTAATGAGCTTGCTCCCCCTACTTGTGTGCTTCAAAATTTTAATTGATCCCCTTCTTTTATCATGTTACTCACCTATCTTAAATCTTTGGGAAATTTTCTCCCCCTTTGTCATCAAAGACCACAAAAGGTGAGTTCAAATTTTATATAGGTTAGTGTGAAACCATGTGAAGTGAGATCATTTTACCAAATTGGTCCAATCTAGATTACTTGCCTAAGATATTTAACTCGGTTTGATCCAAGGACAAGCTTCTTCACACCTCCAAATAAGGGTTATCTTGTACCATGTTGAGTTAAACACTTATAGCTCATATTCTAGATCAAACACTAGGATTGCAAGCCCAAAAACATGTCATATGCTACCACTAGATCAAGTCAAGCATAGAAGCAATAGTGGTACCATACAAGCATCAAATTCATTTGATTTTCATGAATGAGCCTAAGATATTTAAAGAATGACTAGATGCACTAAGCAAGTCCTTAGCATAGGATGAATGACATGTCAATCAATGTTACCTTGCTTTGCTCGAAGGAGAGGCATGTCATATGAGTGGGGGTGCATCAACACATATTTGAAAAGTCAAGTATGTTCAATTCATTCCTTAGCTTGCAAAACCTCTTCTCATCAAGTGGCTTGGTGAATATATCGGCAAGTTGATCATCGGTGCCTATACTCTCAATACAAATGTCCCCTTTTTGTTGGTGATCTCTTATGAAGTGATGGCGGACATCTATGTGCTTTGTTCTTGAGTGTTGAACCGGATTGTTGGTTGTTGACGGTCCTTAATGCTCACAATTAACCATCAACTAATCATAGAAAAGGATCCAAATGCAACCAACACCTAGAATTAGGGTTTTATCTGACAGAATTCCACAAGTTTTGGTGTTTGTCTATTTCTGTAGGGGGTTATCAGGAAATACGGAAGAAAGGCCCACACGTCGGGTTTACATAGAGACATTAACGTGTCGTGCAATTTTCTATCATCTAGAAGACTCTAGAAGCCACGGGAACGAACGGGAAGGAAATCGGGCTCGGAGGCAGGGCGCCCGCCCAACTCTCCTGGGCGCCCGCCCAGCTACAGTGCCCAATCAGGACACGTTTCGCCGATTATGCTCCACCGACCTAAAGGATCAAGGAAAACCGTGCGATCAATGTCTGTTTGATCCGACGGCCCAGATTCATCTGAAAAGACTATATAACCAGACCCCCTGGCCCCTGGAGATCAAACCTCTTCTACAGAATCAAAGTTAGGGTTTCAATTCTTCATCCAAGTAGAGAGGATCCCTCTAGTTCTTCTAGTTCTACCTCTAGTTCATCTAGATCTAGTTCTAGTTCATCTAGTTCTAGTTCTAGTTCTAGTTCCTCTAGTTCGAGTTCTAGTTAGTTCTAGTTGTAATCTAGAAAATAGGGAGAAGGAAGAGGAGAGCGGAGGAGGAGCCGGATCTGTCGGATCTTCCTCAACATTGTACTTTTGCAGCTTCTAGTTCGTTCTTCATCGTTCTCCAGGTTCTTCAATTCATAACTCCTGAGTTCTCTAATTACTTTTATTTACATTCAAGTTATTTATTGGATTCCCGCTTGCATCAAGTGCTCTAATCTTTGAAACATTAGAGTAGTAATTAATAGATTAGACGTGGTGTTTAGTCTTGCAATTACCTGAAATTGCACCCAATCCTGCGGATTGTTGTGGTAGCCTTAGGGTAGTGACAGCCCTAACGGTCGACGTATTCCACCTCGTTCGGATCGGTGTTTGTAGGACTGTAGTCGGAGCTTCCTAGCCCCCTTCTCATCTCTTTCTGTGGTTAGTGTTCTGATGTCCCAAAATAGATAATCTTGAAGTAATTCTTGATTCTTAGATCAACTAGAGAACTCTCAGGAAACTTCCTCTCTTCCCACCAAAAATAATCATATAGTTATCCCTGGGCGATCTTGGATCTTAATTAGTACACTCACGTTCCCTGTGGAAAATCGATACTCTGGAATACTCCCGGGTGAAAGCTACGTCGGTATCTGTGCGCTTGCGGATTTTTCTGTTTGCGTTTAAAATACCCAACAAGCTTTCTGGCGCCGTTGCCGGGGAACGGTAGCTGTGCTAGTTTCGAACGAAGTCGTCCGTGTATCCTTTTTCTTTTCCTTTTTTTTACCACACTCACCTTATTACTTTCACCATACCACATGGATTTCACTCTAAGCATTAATGAGCATGGAATTTATTTTATAGCCACTTCATTTACTCCATGCTCATATGCAACATCTTCACAATCCATTGGTCTCCCCAACATCACCACATTCGAGATCTCCAACCCCCTCATCCTTTCTATTTATAAAAACTTTAAAAGGGCGGTTGTCGATGCATATGTCTATATTAAATATTGCAGATCTCGTTGAGTTGATCTTGATATAGGTCAGCGTTGGAGGGGAAACCACTTCGCCGACATAAATTCATGGTTTCCCAAGGACAAGATTAGTGTCCTAAAACAAGCACTGATCAGATCGTAACATAAGCTTTTAATTATTTACAACATTACCTTGTGTATTGAGCATGTAAGGATAATTGTAAAAAAATTCCTTCGGGTATTCTTGTCACTAACCTTTCTAGGATTGGAGCAAGAAGATCGGATGAATGACAAGCACAAGGTATGTACAACCAATCATCATACAACATTGAATTAAATTCATCCAAACTTGAATTTTGCAAAATTCAAGCTTGGGGGAGTACTTTATATAAAAACATCATTTGCCATGTTGCTATGTTGGTTGTCCCTACCTTTGAGACATGCTCAATTTGTTAAATAGTAATCACACTGCTTTATCTCCACTTGAGTAGATCTCTATAAATCCTCTCATGCTACCTTTATTTGCTTTAGTATACGTCTAGGTTTGGAGTAGTTTCATTTATCTCTTAATTAAGCATGGTGCTTAGTTTAGGGCTGATGATCTTACTTCCAAGGGAGTTTAAATTAAGCATGATGCTTAGGTTAAAATACCCTCCTAAATCAAATTAGACATGGTGTCTAGGTTGATTTTTGAGCCAATAGTATGCTATAGTAGATATTGGATATTTTGTTGGACTAACCCCTACAGGAAAACTTTCAATATCGACCTGGGAAGTCCTGAGATACACTCACGTTGGAGACGAAGAGAGAGGCACATGAAGTTTAACAATTTACACAAGGAAGGCATAGCTCACAAGAGATGATCCATGGAGGGTGCCACAAGCACGATGCACAACCGCTAAGTAAGGAAAGCTTCCACAAGGTGATACTGTACCATCACTCTTCAAGTAAGGTAACATCTTAAGGTACTTGACTATCACTTTTATAAGCTTCTCCTTAGTTCTTCCGTTCACATGAATAAAAGAGACAAACATGTATGATTTACAAATCTAGATTAACCAACCCAATCGATTCAATATGTTTAGTCTTTCCACCTTTGTGATCCCACACTCCTAATCATATGAGCTAAAATGTTGCACACTCAATCTTTGGAAGATATATATAAAAAAAACAACATAAGTATAGATAGATTATCTTTCCATTAGGTTGAGTGATCTGATCTGACAAATGTTTTAAATGCTACACTCATGATCTTATTATCTATCAACTTTGTCTTGCTCACTATGCTTGAGGTTAGAGAAGAACAAATACACTTTTGGTTCTGTTGGTGTTTTCCACCAACAGGGCCCATGCACTCGATCTCTGCCTTGTCTTTATGAGGAGGTACACTTCGAGCAAAATATGAAGGAGTGTTACAACTCCCAGACTCCACCAAGTGAAGAACCAAGATCTACGAGCACAAACACACTGGAGATACTGGACACTCAGGCAATCACTGCCCTGAGATGCTTGAGCACGTAACTACTGGAGTAACCCCGTTGTGGAAGTAATTACTGACCTTCTACCGGTCAAGAGAGGCGATCCAGGACACCCCGTCATCCCGATCTCCATCGGCATGGTGGACTTCCTAGAAGCACTCTGCAACTTTGGCTCCAGCGTCAACATTATGCTCAGGGTACTCTACGAAAAATTCTTTACACGTCCTTTCCTAGAAACAACCACGTGTTTGTAGCTTGCAGATCAGACACTAAGTTTCCCAAAGGGAATATTGAAGAACCTGTACGTCCGAGTTGGTACCTTATACGCTCCAGCAGACTTCGTGGTGATAGAGACTGATACTGATCAGAGGGCACCCATCATACTAGGAAGGCCATTCCTGAACACCTCGGGAGTTGTCATCTACGCTAGTGCTGCCAAGATCAGTTTCTACATCATGGGAAGGACGGAGACGTTTACCTTCAAGAATAAGACTACACAAATCTCAGAGCAATCCAGACATGAACCTAGGAAGAGGACCAACAGTAGGAACAGGAACAAGCAAGTGTGGACCGAGTCAGCTAAGATGGTCACTGCAGCTCAAGGAGGTCAAGATCGTCAACTCAAGTCGCCTTTCTTGATCAAGAAGGACAACTCTGGTGTTCCAAGCATCGAGTGCACAATCACCGGATACTCTTTTTAGAAGACACTCTACGACACCGGATCTAACGTCAACATAATGGCCGCAGTCACTTATCAGCTCCGGTTCGGAACCATGCCCCTAAAACCGACATACATTCAGCTCTAGATGGCAGATTAGACATTCCGAAAGGTTGAAGATGAGTACAATCCACCCATCATCCTTGGAAGACCGTTCCTCAACACTGTTAAAGCAATCATTTACATTGGAACCGGAGAAGTCCACATGCACTTCCCCTCTGAGAAGGTACGCCGCTATTGTACTGACCCAAACTATATAGTTGAAGACTCTAAGCAGGTCAGGACAAGAAGGAGACGACGCAACCGCAACCAGAGAAGGTAAAATCATCAAGGACGGATGGGCAGACTACAAAGGAAAAGTAGTGAGGTCTGAAGCCATATAGCTTGAATAGAACTGTCCTGAGGAGATCGTAGTACCGAGTCAGGTGTGGAAAGAGAAGATAGTTATACATGAAGAAGAAGCGCCACCGGAACCACCGACTACGCCATCCAACGAAGCCCAGGACGACTGAGAAAACAGAGAGTCCCGGACTTAAAAACACCGAACGCCTTGCCAAGTGGTAAACTTGGTAGTTATCTTTCTCCTTTCAATTATTTAAAATAGTTTGCTTAGTTAATCAGGTTCACATCATCTTGAAAAGAAAATAAAAATGTTTAAAATAGTAAGCCCCATGTGAGTATGCTCATGGCATAAAACCCATAAGTACATTCACTGTGGTGGCATAAAAAAATAAAATAAATATATTCCTATCCTATAAAAATAAAATTATAAACATAAATTTATGATCCTACTAAAGAGAGTAACATTTATTGAGGAGGCTCAACATGATAAAGGCTAGATACTTATGCTAACACTTAACCAGTTCCACAAAGCTTTGTTGTCTATTTGAGCTCCACAGAATTCAAGGATCAAAGAAGACTAGCAGACAGAGGACATCCTAATCGCTGTCAGGGTGCTGCCGACATTCAAATACATCTCCGCTACCTGCTAGCTACATCACAAGGAATTACGTCAAAATCCAGCTTGGGGGAGAGCACTCCCATTTATCCAGCTAAGTGTTCTACTCATCTTTATACTTTACTCAAATAATAAAAGATGCATAATCATAAAAACCCAAATAAAGATTTTGTGCTTATATATATATATATATCTTTGCTTAGATTGCTAAATAAATAAATAAATAAAGTTTGCTATGAACCCTCATGATAAGCTCTCACATGGAAATAATGAATAGTTGCTCTGCCATGACTAGTTCTCAAAATTAAAATCTCTCTCAAGTTTAGGCATGACTGTTATTAATTAAGATTTGCTCTAAACCTGAACTTGTGGGAAGAGTACTTGATCTAAAGTCTAAGTCGTTAACGGATATGAGATGGGAAGGTTGAGCTGCTGTTTATCTATTCCTAGAGATGCTAGAATTCTGGAGAATTTTATCTTTGAAAAATCTTTAAAATGTTGCATGATGAGTTCCTGTATGATGAGAGTTTAAATTCCTACCACAGCCATATATACATGCTTGCTAGACTTTGAGCCACACATTTACTTTTTACTGCTTATGAGCATTGAGTGTGGTCAAGCTGTGTAGACCCTTAGGAGCTTGTCATGTGGTTAAATCAAGATTCACTTGCACATCCACTCATTTCCATCTCCAAAACCATCCAAAAATATTCTACTCCTAATCCGGGAGAGAATAGCTAAAAACATTCTCCTATTTCTGTTTTCCCCTTTGAAATGAATGCTCAAGTTATCTTGGTTACTACCACTTGCTATATTATTTCAGGAGATGAGTGCTCTAAAAAAAGAAAGAAAAAAAGAGATACGAGGAAATAAAAAGGGGCAAGTGCCCGAAACCTCAAAAGAAAAGAAAAAGTGAGACGAGAGGTAAAAATGGACAAGTGTCCGACAGTAGAATTAGGGATACAAAATACCCACCTGAGAGAAAAGAAAAAGAAAATATAGAGCATCTCATTCTCCTCAAAAAGTTCCAAAAGAGCAAGAAAGGTATGTATCCCCTCAAAAGAGCACAAGTAGAATTAGACTTTCACCATTGTTGTCACCATCATCACCATACACCATTCATTCGCCACACATGCACATCTTGATTTGACTTATTGACTTGTTCTTCTGGATCCATGGTTTGACTATGCAATAAATGTCTTGTAAGTATGTATTAGCTATCTCCCACCTATGAGCTCCAGATATCAAAACCTTATTAGAGTAGGGTGAGAGAGAAGGCAATGCCACTATACTTCATACTGCAAATACCACATACTTTGAGAGAAGGCATATACCATCACTGCCTTGGTAAGGATCCAGAAATACTACAAAAGAGAGACTAGAGAGAGTCATACAAGGAATCTCTAAGTTTTATTTGAAAATCTACAAAAACTCCAGAGCTATAGTTAATCAAAGAACAAGAGACATAGCGTTTGATTAGACCGTTCTATCTTTTAACTACTCAAGACAGAAGTGACGGTTACAAACCCCATGGTGAAAGGTAATATGAGTAAGTTTTAAGTCTTAACAGTTTACTCTAACCCAGAGATGATATCTTGTTTGAATGCATTTGTATCTTTAAGGCATGAAACCACTGCAGAAACTCTTGAGTCCATCTTTGCTCAGGGACAAGCAAGGATTAAGCTTGGGGGAGCTTGTTGACGGTCCTTAATGCTCACAATTAACCATCAACTAATCATAGAAAAGGATCCAAATGCAACCAACACCTAGACTTAGGGTTTTATCTGACAGAATTCCACAAGTTTTGGTGTTTGTCTATTTCTGCAGGGGGTTATCAGGAAATACGGAAGAAAGGCCCACACGTTGGGTTTACATAGAGATATTAACATGTCGCGCAATTTTCTATCATCTAGAATACTCCGGAACGAACGGGAACGAAATCGGGCTCGGAGGCAGGGCGCCCGCCCAACTCTCCTAGGTGCCCGCCCAGCTACAGTGCCCAATCACGACACGTTTCGCGGATTATGCTCCACCGACCTAAAGGATGAAGGAAAACCGTGCGATCAATGTCGGTTTGATCCGACGGCCCAGATTCATCTGAAAAGACTATATAACCAGACCCCCTGGCCCCTGGAGATCATACCTCTTCTACAGAATCAAAGTTAGGGTTTCAATTCTTCATCCAAGTAGAGAGGATCCCTCTAGTTCTTCTAGTTCTACCTCTAGTTCATCTAGATCTAGTTCTAGTTCATCTAGTTCTAGTTCTAGTTCCTCTAGTTCTAGTTCTAGTTAGTTCTAGTTGTAATCTAGAAAATAGGGAGAGAGAAGAGGAGAGCGGAGGAGGAGCCGGATCTATCGGATCTTCCTCAATATTTGTACTTTTGCAGCATCTGGTTCGTTCTTCATCGTTCTCCAGGTTCTTCCATTCATAACTCCTGAGTTCTCTAATTACTTTTATTTACATTCAAGTTATTTATTGGATTCCCGCTTGCATGAAGTGCTCCAATCTTTGAAACATTAGAGTAGTAATTAATAGAATAGACGTGGTGTTTAGTCTTGCAGTTACCTGGAATTGCACCCAATCCTGTGGATTGTTGTGGTAGCCTTAGGGTAGTGACAGCCCTAACGGTCGACGTATTCCACCTCGTTCGGATCGGTGTTTGTAGGACCGTAGTCGGAGCTTCGTAGCCCCCTTCTCATCTCTTTCTGTGGTTAGTGTTCTGATGTCCCGAAATAGATAATCTTGAAGTAATTCTTGATTCTTAGATCAACTAGAGAACTCTCAGAAAACTTTCTCTCTTCCCACCAAAAATAATCATATAGTTATCCCTGGGCGATCTTGGATCTTAATTAGTACACTCACGTTCCTTGTGGAAAATCGATACTCTGGAATACTCCCGGGTGAAAGCTACATCGGTATCCGTGCGCTTGCGGATTTTTTTGTTTGCGTTTAAAATTCCCAACATTGGTGAGCTTCACGGCACTTTCATTATCATATAGCAATGGCACTTGCTTGAAGTTGATTCCAAAGTCCTTCAAAGTTGCCTTCATCCATTGGATTTGTGCACAACAACTACCGGCCGCAATGTACTCCGCTTCGGCGGTTGATAGTGCAACACTATTTTGCTTCTTGGATGACCATGAGACAAGTGATCTACCCAATAGTTGACATGTGCCCGATGTGCTTCTTCTTTCAACTTCGCATCCCGCATAGTCCGAATCGAAATATCCAACAAGTTCAAATTTTGCACCTTTGGGATACCACAAACCAACATTTTGTGTATGCTTCAAGTACCTCAATATACTCTTTGTTGCTTTCAAATGACTTTCTCTTGGTGAGGCTTGGAATCTTGCACACATGCATACACTAAACATGACATCCGGTCTTGATACGGTCACTTAGAATAGGCTTCCAATCATAGACCGATACAACTTTTGATCCACCATATTTCCACTTGTATCACTATCTAGGCTTCCATTTGTTCCCATTGGAGTGCTAATTGCCTTTGCATCATCCATTCCAAACTTCTTGAGCATGTCTTTTATGTACTTGCCTTGACTCACAAATGTGCCATTCTTCAATTGCTTGATTTGAAGACCAAGGAAGTAGCTAAGCTCTCCAATCATTGACATCTCAAACTCATTAGCCATCATGTTGCCAAACTCTTCACAAAATTCATGGTTGGTTGATCCAAAAATGATATCATCAACATATATTTGCAACACAAACAAGTTTGGTTTTTTTGTCATCTTCGAAACCGGGAGGTTGCTCAACATAAACTTCTTCATTGATATAGCCATTGAGAAATGCACTCTTCACATCCATTTGATATAACTTGATATTGTGTGCACAAGCATAGGCCAACAAGATCCTAATTGCTTCCAATCTTGCAAGCGGGGCATATGTTTCACCAAAGTCAAGACCTTCATCTTGAGTATAGCCTTGTGCTACCAATCTTGCTTTGTTCCTTACAACTATCCCATCTTGATCTTGCTTGTTGCGAAAGACCCATCTAGTACCAATGACATTATGATTACTAGGCCTCTCAACCAATTCCCATACTTGATTTCTTTTGAAGTTGTTAAGCTCTTCATGCATAGCATTTACCCAATCAACATCTCTCAATGCTTCATCAATCTTCTTTGGCTCAATGTGAGACACAAAGGAGAAATGCTCACAAAATGATGCTAATCTTGATCTAGTTTGCACTCCTCTTTGAATATCACCTATGATATGATCCAATGGATGATCTCTTGCAATATTTGTTGGTTGGAGTATTTGCACTTGATTGCTTGCACTTGGTTGATCATGAGATGATGTACTAGCTTGTTGATCTTGCACTTGTGTACCACTTGTACTAGCTTGATTTTGATCATGAGAACCACTAGCTTGCACATTAGAGGTAGGAAGCACTTGATCTTTGTCATCTTCAACATCAATCACTTCTCTAGGCCTTAAATCACCAATGTCGATATTCTTCATTGCATCGGCCAATGGAGTGCCTCTCACATCATCTTGATTCTCATCTTCCTCTTGAGAGCCATTGGTTTCATCAAACTCAACATCATGCACCTCTTCAAGAGTACCACTAGCCAAATTCCAAACTCTATAAGCTTTTCTAGTAGTGGAGTAACCAAGCAAGAAGCCTTCATCACAATTCTTTTCAAATTTACTCAATCTAGTGCCTTTCTTCAATATGTAGCATTTGTAACCAAAAACCCAAAAGTATGCAATATTGGGCTTTCTACCATTCAAGAGCTCATATGGTGTCTTCTCCATCATTGGGTGACAATAGAGTCGGTTGCTATAGTAGCAATCCGTGTTGATTGCTTCGGCCCAAAAAGAATGACTCACATTGTATTCACTCAACATTGATCTTGCCATGTCAATCAATGTTCTATTCTTCCTCTCAACAAGACCACTTGATTGTGGAGTGTACTTGGCCGAGAATTTATGCCTAATGCCAAATTCATCACAAAGCTCATCAACTCTAGTATTGTTGAATTCACTTCCATATTTGTTTCCACCAAATGCTTATCATCACAAAGCTCATCAATCTAGATTGTCACCAAATACTTGGATGAAGGTTGCAAAAGCATCAACTCTTGTATTCTTGAATTCACTTCCATTGTCACTTCTCACTTTCTTGATGGTTGTTTCAAACTCATTGTGTACTCTCTTGACAAATGATTTGAAGGTTGCAAAAGCATCACTCTTGTCACTAAGAAAGAATACCCATGTATATCTTGTGAAATCATCCACTATCACAAATCCATATTTGTTTCCACCAATGCTTGTGTATGTGGTTGGTCCAAATAGATCCATGTGCAACAACTCAAATGCCTTGCATGTACTCATGATGCTCTTCTTTGGATGAGTGTTCCCAACTTGCTTTCCGGCTTGACATGCACTACAAAGCTTGTCTTTCTCAAACGTGACATCTTTTAAGCCTCTAACAAGATCATGTTTGACTAACTTGTTTAATTGTTTCATTCCAACATGACCAAGCCTTCTATGCCATAACCAACCCATGCTAGATTTAGTGAGCAAGCATGTTGACAATTGAGCTTCACTAGCATTGAAATCAACCAAGTATAGATTCTCATATCTAAAGCCTTTGAATATCAAGTTTGATCCATCTACACTTATGATCTCTACATCATCAACTCCAAATATGCATTTGAAACCAAGATCACAAAGTTGAGCCACGGATAGTAAGTTGAAGTTCAAGCTCTCTACTAGTAGCACATTGGAAATGCTCAAATCATTGGATATAGCAATTTTACCAAGCCCTTTGACCTTGCCTTTGCCATTGTCACCAAATGTGATACTATCAACACCATTGTCATCATTTGGATTGATTGAATTGAACATTCTTGAATCACCGGTCATGTGTTGTGTGCACCCACTATCAAGCACCCAATGCCTTCCTCCGGCTTTATAGTTTACCTACAAAACAAATCAATGTTTCTTAGGTAGCCATACTTGTTTGGGTCCTTGGAGGTTAGAGACTAAGCTTTTTGGTACCCAAATAGCCTTCTTCTTTGGACCCACAATTGGTGTACCAACAAACTTAGCATGCACACCCTTCTCACCCTTGGTAAGCACATAACAAGAATCAGAAGGAATGTAAGGTGCATTAGCATTTTTCTTGTTCTTGTTCATTTTGTTGCAATTAAGCTCTAGGTGCCCAACTTGCTTGCATTTGTTGCAATACCGACCATTGCTCTTCACAAAGCTAATCTTGTGAGTTGCATAGGCTTTCTTGCCCTTCTTGGGGGTATAGCCTAATCCCTCCTTATTGAGAGAAAACCTTTGGCTACCCAAGCACTTTAGCAAGCGGGCCTCACCACCATAGGCCTTGCCTAAGGCGTGAGTGAGCTCATCCACCTCTCTCTTGAGAGTCTCATTCTCAACCTTTAGTGAGGTATCACAAGTGACACTAACACTAGAAGTAGAGGTAGAGTTGGTGGTGGTGGATGAAGACCTACATGAAGAGTTAGTGGCAACAACAATAGGTGCGTTAGGTGATTCTTTAGTTAAGTCACATGTTGTGCCCACATCACATGATACAACAACCTTTTCCTAGTTCTCTTCTAATAACAAGGAGTGAGCTTTTTCAAGCTTGGTGTGAGCCTTGCCAAGCTTCTCATGGGCTTCCACTAGCCTCTCATGATTAGCATTGAGCTCATCAAAGGATTGCTCAAGAGCTTTTAACTTCTTGGCCAATTCTTTGCACTTCTTGTTTTTAGATTGAATAAGTGAATCGGCTTGTTCTAGCCTGTCCATGAATTGCTCATTAGTGAATTCATTTTCATCATCACTATCACTATCATGTTCATTTTCACTTTCACTTTCACTCTCATCATATTGTACCTTGTGGCCCTTGGCCATGAAGCATGAAGGAGTGTTGAAGAGTGATGGATTGTTGATAGCAATGCTTGCAAGTGCCTTCTTCTTAGATGACTTGTCATCATCGCTTGAATCATCAGCCGAAGAGGCATCACTATCCCATGTCACAACATAGGATCCACCCTTCTTCTTCATCATCTTGCCAAACTTGCGGACAAAGAGTGCTAGTGCTTCGTCATCACTGTCATCATTGGAGCACTCCTCATCACTTGATTCTTCTTTCTTAGCCTTGCCCTTGTTCTTGCTCTTGGATGAAGAGCTAGCTTTGAATGCTACACTCTTCTTCTCCTTGTCATCATCATCCTTCTTCATGACCTCATCATCATCATTGTCATTGTATTGATCTTCGGTCATGACATCTCCAAGTACCTCATTGGGAGATACACCGGTCAATCCACCTCTAAAGATGATTGTTCTTAATGTCTTGAACCTCTTGGGCAAGCACATCAAGAACTTGTGAATGAAGTCCTCATCCTTCACTTTCTCACCAAGGCCCTTGAGATCATTGATGATGACTTGGAGCCTATAGAACATCTCCGGTATAGACTCATCATCCTTCATCTTGAAGTTGGATAGCTTATCCTTGAGCATATACAATTTGGCACTTTTTACCGTTGTAGTGCCCTCATATGTTTCTTCTAGCCTTGTCCACACTTCACTTGCTCTCTCAAGATCTTTGACTTGTTCAAATACCTTTGAGTCAATGCCATTATAGATTGTGTTGAGAGTCATTGTATTGCATTGCTTGTTTGCTCTCTCATTGTCGGTGGGGTTGGCGGGGTCAAGGATCACAAAGTCATTCTCCGTGACTTCCCACACTCTATCATTGATTGATCCAAGGTACATCTTCATTTTTCTCTTCCAATAGTCAAAGGAACTTGTGCCATCAAAGAATGGTGGTGTGCCCCCAACATGGTTGAACACTATTTGAGCCATAATTTGAGCACCGAGTTTGTTAAGCCTTCACAAACGGTGACCACGGCTCCGATACCACTTGAAAGGTCCTAATATGGCTAGAGGGGGGTAAATAGCCTATTTAAAAATTCTACAAAAACACTAGAGCAAGAGGTTAGTAAATAACAAAGTGAAGCTTTTTGCTCTAGCTCTAAAGGGGTGTTTGCAAGCCACCTACCCAACAATTCTAGTTGCTATGATCACTATGCACACAAGAGCTAAGTCTCTACTTACACTAGAGAGCTACCTAAAGTTTCTATACAAGAAGTAAGCTACTCTAGATTGCAAGAAAGTAAGAGAGAGTGTTTGAACTTTATACCACCGAGTAGAGGGGATGAACCAATCACAATATTATGAAGTCCAATCACCGGGAGAAATCCAATCAACAAACACAATGGGACACAAGTTTTTTCTCCCGAGGTTCACGTGCTTGCCGGCACGCTACGTCCCCGTTGTGTCGACCTACACTTGGTGGTTCGGTGGCTAAGAGGTGTAGCACGAACCTCGTCCTCACTAGAATGCCACAAGAACCTACCCACAAGTGAGGTAACTCAATGACACGAGCAATCCACTAGAGTTACCTTTTGGCTCTCCGCCGGGGAAGGTACAGGACCCCTCACAATCACCGGGAGATGGCCACGAACAATCACCTACTCGTGCCAATGCTCCTCCACTGCTCCAAGCCGTCTAGGTGGCGGCAACCACCAAGAGTAACAAGAAAACCGCAGCTAAAACGATCCCCAAGTGCCACTAGATGCAATCACTCAAGCAAATGCACTTGGAATCACTCCCAATCTCACAAAGATGTTTAAACTATGAAGGAGATGAGTGGGAGGTGTTTGCTTAGGCTCACAAAGATGTCAAGTATGTTAGAATGCCAAGAGTATTAGCCTCAAGCCGGCCAAACACAGATTTATAGCCCCTCAAACAAATAGAGCCGTTGGCTCTTTCACTGGGCAAAACACGGGGTCACCGGACGCTCTTAAAGGGGCATCGGACGCTCAACACCAGCGTCCGGTGCTCCAACGTCAGCCGCGTGTCAGAGTCTAACGGTAACCTGCAGAGCACCGGACGCTGAGCAAGTTGGCACCGGACGCGTCCGGTGCACACCGGACTCTTTCGCAGAGAGCTCCGCAAACTCGCAGGGTCACCGGATGCAAGCCACCGGACGCACCCTTAGCGTCCGGTGTTCACCGGACCCATGCGCAGAGAGGGTCGCAAAATGCCCGCACACCGGACGTGCACCACCGGACGCTCAAGCCAGCATCCGATGCCTATCATCCGGTGCCTTACCCTAACTAGGCCAGGCACTGTCTGCACCGGACGCTCAGACGCAGCGTCCGGTGCCTTAGTGGAAAGCGTCCGGTGAGTGTTTCTCAGCGAGAAACACACCCACGACTTCTCCAAATTTCCCACCTTCGCAATAGAAAATATGCACTTCATTTTCTCAAAAAGCGCCGCCCGCTGAACTTGTCTCTACCCTTCAAACTCCACCTCCTTCTCAAAGTGTGCCAACACCACAAAGTGTAAACCAACATGTGCACGTGTGTTAGCATTTTCACAACCATTTTCTTCGAAGGAGTTAAGTTAGCTCACTAGGTTCTAAATGCATGCACATGAATAATGACACCTAGTGGCACTTGATAACCGCTTAGCCAAAGAATTCCCCTCTTTATAGTACGACTATCTATCCTAAACATGATCACACCCTCTATGGTGTCTTGATCACCAAAACCAAAACCCTAAGCAATACCTTCGCCTTGATCTCCATAGGGTTTTCTTTTTCTCTTTCTTCTTTTCCAAGTTGAGCACTTGATCACCTTGTGGTCATCACCATCATCACCATGATCATCACTTGCTCCATCACTTGGCATGTGCCAACCTCATTAAGTCTACACACACTTAGCATAGAGGTTAGTACTAGGGTTTCATCAATTATCCAAAACCAAACTAGGGCTTTCAGTATGCCACTAACTTGCAGGCAAAGCAACCCGATGAAAAAGAAGCAAGAAACTTGAGGAAACCATGTACCAATAAGAAAATGGCTAAATTCAAGAACCCAATATCAAGGAGAAGAGGATGGCATAAGAAGAAGGAACCCTCATCAACTGCCTCTTGTGTGACTCCTGACAAGGGGGAGGCCATGTCGAAAGAGGAAGAAGAAGAAGATCCCCTCAAGAAAAAGCCGCCAAAAGACGAACTTCCGGCTTAGGAAGAACCCTAGTGGTTTTAAGCTATGTTTTACTCTCTCTGCATTTAATTCTGCATTTACAATTCGCATCTAAGTTTATCTTTTAAATCATGCATTGCATTTAGATTAGGTCTATCCTTTCATTACATTTAGAATTAGGATCATTTTAAATCTGCATATAAAAATTATAAAAACAAAATAAAAATTTAAGCATGCAATTTAAAAAAAGAAAAATAGAGAAATAAAGAACTAAAAATAAATAATAACAAAATAAATAAAACAATAATAATAAAAGGTCCTTGAAACAATCATGAAAGGACTTTATGTTATCTCATTTATATTTTCACTTTAAATAAAATATGAATAGCCTTAAGCTATATCATGAAGTAGTAGTTAGGTTTTTCTTTTTTTGGATAAATAAAAAAAGGTTATTAGTCTAAGAGAATAAGCTCTACACCCAGCAACAAGCTACCTTGGGTGATGTCATCTCCCCACTAAGGTACGTTCTTATTATTGCTCCTTTACTTTTCTACCATTACATTCATTGTTCTATCCTACTAAGGACATGGTTAGCTTGATTATATAGCCATTTATTATGCTTAACCGGAAAAGTAATCCTATTTCAATTCCTATTGAACCCATGTTAATATGTTGGAAATAATGAATCATTGCTCTAAAAAACGATGCACAAGTCTGCTATGCAATTCCTACCACTATAGTCTTGTAGTGAATAAAGTTCGCTATAAATCTAAGTTTTGTGGGTTGCATATGCTTGATCTTAGTTATGCTTAGTAAGATTAGGTGTAGTAGAGTTAGAGTAAATCTTATGACTTTTTTGAAGAAGAGTTAAGATAAGGTCTAGAGTTTTTTTAAAGAAAATCACAAATCCTACCAAAGTTCCTTTATGGTGTTTTTCCCTATCCTACCATTAGCAAGATATACACATCCATTAGATAGGAAGCCACCATAAAAATCTCTTGTTAGTGTGAGTTTTATTAGACCTTATTGATCTAAGTAGAGAAACTTGTCATGCCTTTTTGATCAAGATCCCACTTACACCTATCACTATTGCCTACCATCCATTCTGGAAGTTTGCAACCACCAAAATTATTGCTTATTCTGTAACATGGAAATTTGCAAAAGCATCCATATATCCCATTTCTAGCCCCATGCTATTTCTACACTAGAAATATACAATTGTCCTTTCCCATTTTATACTCCATATATTGAGATACACAAAAGATTCCTTAACAATCAGTCTTTAAACTGGAGAAGGATATGGCTTGCTGTTGGGTATTTTAAACACAAATCCCCAAGCACACGGATACCGATGTAGCTTTCAACCGAGAGTATTCTAGAGTGTCGATTTCCACAAGGAACGTGAAGTGTACTAGAGAATCAAGGTCGTCTAAGGATAAAGATAAGAAAGATATATATATTTTTGGTGGGTAGAGAGGAACATTCTAGAGTTTTCTAAGTTGATTGGGTGATAAAGATTAGGCTTACTATACTATACTTACCGTGGAGCAGTAGTACCTTTTTGACTCTCAAAAAAGACTAGGAAGAAAGTAGTCGGGAGAAGGCTGCCAAAAAGCTCTATGAAACACCAACCTGAATGTGGTGGAATACAAAGACTTGACAGGGTTGTCACCCATGGGGCTACTACAACTAACCGTGGGATTGGGCGCAAACTCAGGTAAACACTAGTCTAGACACCATGTCTACACTAGCGCTTACTACTCTAATTACCTAGGATAACTAGAGCATTCAATACGAGCGGATATCTAGTAAGTATAATAAAGTAAGAATTAAATAAGAACTAAACCTAGAAATAATTAAAGAACCTAAAGATTGCTGAGCGATGAGCCAGATGCTGCAAAAGGACAATGTTGAGGAAGATCCGACAAATTTTGCTCCTCCTTAGCTCTCTCCTCCTCTCTCCCTATTTTCTAGATACAACTAGACAACTAGAACTAGAACTAGATGAACTAGAACTAGAACTAGATGAATTAGAGGAACCTCTACTTCTCTACTAGATGAAACCCTAATTTCTGTTGTAGATGTAGCTAATGAAGGAGATGCCTCCAGGGGGTCAAGGTTGTATTTATAGCTCCCTAGGAAGCACCACAACCCTTGGATCAAACCAACTTAAACGTGCGCTCAAGATTACTCCTCAAAGGCGGTGGAGGCAGGATCTGCGAGGTTGGCTGTGATTGGTGGAGATCTCCAGGCCGCCGCCCCTGACAGGTGGGGCGCCCGCCCGGCCATCGAGCCGATTCGAGCTCCCGTTTGGTCTAGAGCCTCCTGGAACCTTCTAGATTACTCTAGAGTTGAAGTTCGTGGTATTCTCTCTATGTAAATCTGACATGTGGACCTCCTTTTGTTTCTATTCTGATAATCCCCTGCAAAAATAGGTAATCACCTAAACTTGTGGAATTATGTTAGTGATAACCCCTATAGCTAGATAGTATTCTAATTTAAGTCCTTTCTCATGCTATGTTGATGGTTAAAAAGAGTACTTATCTACTATCAACAAACTCTCCCAAGCTTACCTTTTACTCGTCCCTGAAGAAAGGTAGACTCAGTGATGGATCTATAGTTGCTATAATGCTTGCATGCCTCACAAATACACATGCGTTCAAAAAAGGACTCTCCTCCAGATTAGAGTGAACTATTCTGACTCAAAACATACCCATATTACCTTTCACTATTAGGCTTATAGGTGTCACTTAGGTCTTGAGCAGTTGAAAGACAAAACTGTTAAGTTGAGCGCTATGTTTCTCGCCCTTTGATCAACTATTATTCTGTAGTTTTTGTAAGGTTTCAAATAAACTCAGAGATTCCTTGTATGACCCTTTCTAGTCTCTCATATGTGCTATTTTTGGATCCTCTCAAGGCAAGTGTAAAGCATGACTTCTCTCTTCTCTCAGAATATGTGGTATTTATATGACTAAGGCATTGCCTTCTCTCTCTCTCACCCTACTTCTAATAGGTTTATGTGGAGCTCATAGGTGGGAGAGATAATTCAAGGCTACTTGCATGTATTGCATAGTTAAACCATGGATCCATAGAAACTAATTACACAATTAAGTCATGTGTGCATCTGAGTGCAATGAATGATAATAACAAAAGTGGTTATGAGGGGTGATGACTGATGGTGAACATCTAATTCTGTAATTGCTCCTTGGCAATAACATACCTCTCTATTCTAAAAATAAGGACTTGGCTGTCTCTTTCTTTTCTTTTGGGACCTTTGTCCTCTTTCTTTCATTTTCTCTCTTTTTTTAGATCAGCCAACCCTTTTAATGCACTAATAGAAATAGGGAGTATCAATAGGAGTAACTGAAGCTTTATTGGATAAGTAGAATAAGAAATAATGAATATTTTTTGGGTGTCTTCTCCTAGTGTAGGAGTAGAACATTAATGGACATGGAATGTGTAGGGTGAATTAAGGAATGCATACTCCCAGGATAGGAGCAGCATAAGTGCGTGTCTCTAGGATAGAAACAACACACAGTGTAGTGCGTATATGTGGGTGGTACTTCTAGGAATAGAAGTAGCACATAGTGAATGTAAGTGGTTTCATACTTATGAGGACATAAGTAGCTAAGATTAATGGATGGAGAGCACATAATATTTGACTTTAACTACATGACTAGTCCCTTATGGTCTACACAACTTAAGTACCCTCAATGCTTATAGGATGAAATATAAGTGAGAGGCTTTCCTAATCTAGTAAACATGAGTATTTGGCTGTGGTAGGAATACTGAACTCTCGTCATAAAGGAACTCATCATGTAGCAATTAAAATTTTCAAATTAAATTCTCCAGAACTCTAGTATCTCTAGGAACAAGATTGACAGCAACTCAAAAACCTTCCCATATCATATATGTCGACTACCTTGATTTAGATCAAGCATCTGCTACCCAAAAGTTTTAGGCTCAGAGCAAAATCTTAAGTCTAAACAGTTGTGTCTAAAACTCATGAGAGTACAAGGTTGAAAACTAGGTACTTGCAAGGAATTACGGCAGAGCAACTATTCATCATAACAGATTCACTAAGAGATCTCCTTAGCTTGCAAAATTAATTATGAAAGATAAATAAAGAAGTATTTATTGATTTTCTAAGGTTATTCATCTTCTTAGTTTTATCTTATCATAACGCGCTAAGAATAAATAGATGAGTGAGGAATACTTATCTCGGTATACACGGGATGCTCTCCTCCAAGCTGGATGTTGACATGGTCTGAATTTGCTAACAGGCAGTGAAGGCGTACTAATCCTCCTAGATTGTAGTGGGTACTTGCTATTAGAAACAACACTTGACTTATGTGGACAACAATTCGACAAGGGAGAGGATGTCCTTCTGCCTGTTAGCTCTTCTTGTTCCTGTAAAACTTGTAAACTCAAATAGACAACAAAGCTTGTGGAAATGATTAAGCGTTAGTCCAAAAAGTTTTAGTTGTCTAGAGCCCTTTTGAAATTTATATTGGGTCTTTAAATTGCAAGAACTCAATCACATCTATTTCTTCTATATTTTCGGGTCAAGAAAAACATTCAAACGTTGACCATTTACCTTGAATGTGTTACCTGTATCATCTTGGATCGTGATGGCACCATGAGATATAGCATCAATCACTTTGAATGGTCCTTGCCATTTACTTCTATGCTTTCCATGACCGAAGAGCTTTACTCTTGAGTTGAATAATATAACTTTATCTCCAAGCATGAATTCCTTGTGCTTTATTCTCTTGTCATGCCATCTTTTGGTTCTTTCTTTGTATATCTTGGAGCTATGATAAGACTTTTCTCTCCATTCTTCCAGCTCAGATATTTGCATCTGCTGATTCTTGCCGGCTAGATGGAGATCCATGTTCTTGATTGCCCAATGAGCTTTGAATTCTAATTCAATAGGCAAGTGGCATGTTTTTCCATATACAAGCTAATAAGGTGACATGCCTATGGGTGTTTTGTATGCAGTCTGGTATGCCCATAGTGCATCATAGAGCTTGTACTTCCATTTCTTTCCCATCTCATCCATAGTCTTCTGCATAATGTTTTCGATTTGCTTATTTGATGTTTCTGCTTGACCGTTGGTTTGAGGATGGTATGGAGTTGCAACATTATGCTTGACTCCATATTCTGTCAGGAATTATTTGAAGCTCTTATCAATGAAGTGTGATCCTCCAACACGTATGACCATTCTTGGTATGTTGAATCTTGGAAATATTACTTCATGGAACATCTTCTTAGCATGCTTGGAGTCGACAGCTCGACATGGTAATGCTTCTACCGACTTGGACACGTAGTCTACTGCCACCAAGATAAATTCAGCATCTCCAGATCTTTGGAATGGTCCCATGTAGTCGATTCCCCAAACATCAAACAACTCTACTTGGAGGTTGTTCTGAAGTGACATTGCATCCCGAGCATTAATGTTTCCATGTTTTTGACATCTAGCACATCTTTTAACAAACTCCTTTGTATCTTGACACATCGTAGGCTAGAAGAATCCACTTTGCTAGATCTTTGCATGCGTACGGAGTGCTCCATAATATCCTCCATATGGCGATGCATGACACCTCTCTATGATTTTAATTGCTTCAACCATTGGGACACATCTCCATAATAATCCATCAGAAAAAAACTGATAGAGATATGGGTCATCCCATAAGTGGCATTGAGCTTCCTATTTGAGCTTCCTCTTATCTCCTCATGGTGGAACATATCCTGCAACCATGTAATTCTCAATATCCGTGTACCATGGGTTGGAGAGTGTTACCGCGACGAGTGTGTCATCCCTTAGATAGTCATTAATGGGTAACTCATGTGTTTCCTTGTACTGGAGCCTAGACAAGTGATTGGCTACTAAATTCTCTACTCTTTTCTTATCTTTATTTCAATATCAAATTCTTGGAGTAAAAGAATGTAGTGGATCAACCGAGGTTTAGCATCTTTCTTAGTGAGGAGGTATTTAAGAGCAGCATGGTCTAAATAAATGGTTACCTGTGCTCCAAGTAAGTAAGATCTAAACTTATCTATTGCAAAGACAACTACCAATAGCTCTTTTTAGTGGTAGCATAATTGAGCTTTGGTCCAGTTAAGGTTTTGCTAGCATAGGATATAGCATAGTGCTTTTTATCCTTTGTTTGGCCAAGAACGGCACCAATAGCAAAGTCGCTAGCATCACACATGGTTTCAAAAGGCAGCATCCAATCAGGTGGTTGGATGATTGGAGATGAAATGAGTGCTTGTTTGAGTGTTTGGAAAGATTCATAGCACTCATTGTCAAAGATGAAAGGTCCATCCTTAGCCAATAGTCTAGTGAGGGGTCTAGTGATTTGAGAGAAGTTTTTGATAAAATGCCTATAGAACCCCGCATGGCCTAGAAAGCTTCAGATTCCTTTCACATTTGTGGGAGGTGGAAGTTGTTCAATAACTTCTATTTTTGCTCTATCCACTTCTATCCCACATTCGGATACCTTGTGTCCTAGCACTATTCCTTCCCGTACCATGAAATGGCATTTTCCCCCGTTCAGGGCTAAGTACTTTTCTTCGCATCTTTGTAAGACTTTGTCTAGATTCTCCAAACAGTCATCAAAGGTTGTGCCATAGAAGGTCAAGTCATCCATGAACACCTCCATGATTTTCTCGATCATGTTAGAGAAAATAGACATCATGCACCGTTGAAAAGAAGCTATAGCATTACATAATCTGAATGGCTATTGATGGTAGATAAGCCCTATTTTTACTCCATCAAAACCATCAACAATACATTCTTTCTGGAAAAAATCACCAAACACATAGTGACTTAGGTACAAATAACTTGGTTCCACATGTATATGTCATCATTTGGATGCAGGTGTGCCATCGACTACTCTTTAGGGTTAAGAAGCTCTATATGAAGGTTGGACTACCACCCCTGAATGGCCAATTAGAAAACCAACTTCACATTCATCAATCTCAGAGCTTATGGAGACAATGTGCAAAGGATGGGCACATTAGTGGGGTCGGCCGACCCCACCTTTGTGGGCCTAGCACCACCACTGTGCTCAGAATTTCAACAGGAAGTCACATGCAGAAGATGAACCTTTGGTTCTACCAAAGTGGGGTCGACTGACACCACTATGGGGCCATCCAGCCACCTAGTTTGCACCAACCGACATGGGACTCCTTCTAGAAGACAACACTAATCCCACTTGTCATTAGGTAGGTCGACCGACCGACATGTGGGCCCCATCTTGAGTCAGTTCACTCCCATCGACATTCCCCATGATGAACATGTGATGGAAGTCCCAACCGTTGATCATATGGTGGTTCCAAAGTCGGTTTGATCCAGCAGTGGAGAAGAGGGAGCACACGGATCGCTAATGTGGCACTGGAATAGCCCCTACTCCATCTCCCCCCTATAAATACCCCCTTAGAGAACCTAGTTAACAATGATGTATCTTAAGAAGAGCTACTCTTAGCTAGTATGAGAATAGAGGGAAGAGAGTGAGGAGTTCCCTGAGGAGGAGTCCCAGCTTGTTGGGAGTCTTCTTCCAGAAGCGCCTCAGTGGATGCTTGTCTTCAAGTAAGTCTTCCTTCTAGTTGCCTTTCATCTGAGTACTTCCAGTATTTACTTTTTGTCTTAGTTTATTTTAAGTATACAACCGGCCTACTGGTACATTGCTTTGCCTTGTGTGAAGTGCTCGAAACCTTAGCTGGGTCTAGAGTAGTAGAACTAGTGTAGACGTTGTGTCTAGACTAAGTCTGCCCTTGTTGACTTCTTGTCACACTTGAAGAACGCCAGCAGCGAAGCGTGACAGGCCTCTACTGGACATTAGGAGTTCTCTTCAGTGTGTTGTTAGGCAAGATGCAAATAATAGTTGGCCTGCATATTAGCTGCCCAGGGAAGTGTTTCACCACACCCTTTTCACCTATCGGCTGCAGTAGGAAGGGAGTTAACTCTCAGTATACTTAGGATAGCTTAGCTAGAAGCCAAATACCACAAATACCTCTGCACCCAATCCTAAGCCCTTTGATCATCATCCGACGACTCAATTGGTCTAGTTAGTCCACTTCCCGTTCCTCGTGGAAAATACGATACCTGGAATACTCCTGGTGAAGTGCTACATTGACCACCTAAAAGGTCCTAATATAGCTAGAGGGGGGTGAATAGCCTATTTAAAAATTCTACAAACTCACTAGAGCAAGAGGTTAGTAAATAACAAAGCGAAGCTTTTTGCTCTAGCTCTAAAGGGGTGTTTGCAAGCCACCTATCCAATAATTCTAGTTGATATAATCTCTAGGCACACAAGAGCTGTGTCACTACTTACACTAGAGAGCTACCTAAAGTTTCTATACAAGTAAGTAAGCTACTCTAGTTTGCGGGAATGTAAAAAGAGATGGTTTGATCTTTATACCACCGCGTAGAGGGGATGAACCAATCAATAATATGAAGTCCAATCACTGGGAGAAATCCAATGAACAATTACAATGGAGACACACAATTTTCTCCCGAGGTTCACATGCTTGCCGGCACGCTACGTCCCCGATGTGTCGACCAACACTTGGTGGTTCGGTGGCTAAGAGGTGTAGCACGAACCTCGTCCTCACTAGGACACCACAAGAACCTACCCACAAGTGAGGTAGCTCAATGACACGAGCAATCCACTAATGTTGCCTTTGGCTCTCTGCCGAGGTAGGCACAAACCTCTCACAATCACCGAGAGATGGCCACGAACAATCACCAACTCGTGCCAAAGCTCGTCCGCAGCTCCAAGCCGTCTAGGTGGCGGCAACCACCAAGAGTAACAAGCAAACCCACTGCTCAACGATCACTAGTGCCACTAGATGCTCAAACTCTAAGCAAATGCAACTAGGATCTCTCCCAATCTCACTTTGTATGAACAAATCTTGAACAAGGTGAGTGGGAAGTGTGGGAGTATGCTCACAAGGTGTATCAACAAGTTAGAGAGTCAAGAGAGTGAGCAAGAACCAGCCAAGGCATATAAATAGAAGTCCCAAGCTTCAACTAGCCGATGGTAGTTTACCCCACAGTCTGCGTCCACACCGGACGCGTCCTAGTTCACACCGGACGCGTCCGGTATGATCCAGACCAGCGTCCGGTGCTCTTGACCATTAGAAAAGTAGTCGTTGCCTCTGACACTGACAAGGCACCGGACACTCACTTTTGAAAAACCGAACGCGTTCGGTGTCACACTGGATGCGTCCGTTGTGCACAAGACCCAAACTCAGGGAGCTTCGCACGAAGAACTTGCACCGGATGCTAACTCGGACGCATCCCGTGTCACACCGGATGCGTCCGGTGTGCACCTGATGCAAACTCAGAGAGTTTTCACCGAGAAGCGATCTCACCAGACAAAACACACCAGACTCTAGGTGGTTACTGTTCCTGAGTCCGGTGCCTCAACTCGGACGCGTCTGACCTCATACCGGACGCGTCCGGCCTGAACGCGCTGCACGAAAAGATCCTCAACTTCTTCCCTTGCTTCCATGTGCCAACACCAAAGTGTCTCCACACTTGTGCATGTGTGTTAGCATATTTCAAAACATTTTTCAAGGGTTACTTAGTTAGTTCACTAGGTCCTAATGCATATGCACGGAATCCAATCACCTAGTGGCACTTAGACAACCGTTTTCACAACGAGATTACCCCTCTTATTAGTACGGCTATCTATTCCTAAATGTGATCACACCCTCTATGGTGTCTTGATCACCAAAACCAAAACCCTAAGCAATACCTTTGCCTTGATCTCCAAAGGGTTTGGTTTTGTTTTTCTCTTTATTCTTTTCCAAGTTGAGCACTTGATCACCTTGTGGTCATCACCATCATCACCGTGATCATCACTTGCTTCATCACTTGGCATGTACCAACCTCATTATGTCTGCACACACTTAGCATAGAGGTTATTACTAGGGTTTCATCAATTATCCAAAACCAAACTAGGGCTTTCAATCTCCCCCTGTTTGGTAATTGATGACAACCCTTTTTACAAAGATTTTCAATAGAAATTTTCTTGGATTAATGTTGCTTGTCCAAGCATTTTACTGTTGACGGTCCTTAATGCTCACATTTAACCATAAACTAATCATGGAAAAGGATCCAAATGCAACTAACACCTTGACTTAGGGTTTTATCTGACAGAATTCCACGAGTTTTGGTGTTTGTCTATTTCTGCAGGGGGTTATCAGAAAATATGGAAGAAAGGCCCAAACGTCGGGTTTACATAGAGATATTAACGTGCCGCGCAATTTTCTACCATCTAGAAGACTCCAGAAGCCATGGGAACGAACGGGAAGGAAATCGGGCTCGGAGGTAGGGCGCCCGCCCAACTCTCCTGGGTGCCCGCCCAGCTACAGTGCCCAATCAGGACACGTTTCGCGGATTATGCTCCACCGACCTAAAGGATCAAGGAAAACCGTGCGATTAATGTCGGTTTGATCCGATGGCCCAGATTCACTTGAAGGGACTATAAAACCAGACCCCCTGGCCCCTGGAGATCATACCTCTTCTACAGAATCAAAGCTAGGGTTTCAATTCTTCATCCAAGTAGAGAGGATCCCTCTAGTTCTTCTAGTTCTACCTCTAGTTCATCTAGATCTAGTTCTAGTTCATCTAGTTCTAGTTCTAGTTCCTCTAGTTCTAGTTCTAGTTAGTTCTAGTTGTAATCTAGAAAATAAGGAGAGAGAAGAGGAGAGCGGAGGAGGAGCCGGATCTGTCGGATCTTCCTCAACATTGTACTTTTGCAGCAACTGGTTCGTTCTTCATCGTTCTCCAGGTTCTTCAACTCATAACTCCTGAGTTCTCTAATTACCTTTATTTACATTCAAGTTATTTATTGGATTCCCGCTTGCATCAAGTGCTCTAATCTTTGAAACATTAGAGTAGTAATTAATAGATTACACGTGGTGTTTAGTCTCGCAATTACCTGGAATTGCACCCAATCGTGCGGATTGTTGTGGTAGCCTTAGGGTAGTGACAGCCCTATCGGTCGACGTATTCCACCTCGTTCGAATCGGTGTTTGTAGGACCGTAGTCGGAGTTTCCTTGCCCCCTTCTCATCTCTTTCTGTGGTTAGTGTTCTGATGTCCCGAAATAGATAATCTTGAAGTAATTCTTGATTCTTAGATCAGCTAGAGAACTCTCAGGAAACTTCCTCTCTTCCCACCAAAAATAATTATATAGTTATCCTTGGGCGATCTTGAATCTTAATTAGTACACTCACGTTCCCTGTGGAAAATCGATACTCTGGAATACTCCCGGGTGAAAGCTACATCGGTATCCGTGCGCTTGCGGATTTTTCTGTTTGCATTTAAAATACCCAACATTTACCATGTGCAAAGATTATGGACAAGTTTCATAAACCCAAATTGGTAGCAATTGCTCCCCCTACATATGTGCTAAGAGTTTGGATTTGAAAGCTTGCACATATGCTTGAATAGGAAATATAGGAGTCAATTTCTACCAAATGATGCTAAGGTGTAAAGAATGGACCTTTGAAGCGTGATACCAATTGGAGTTGCCAATATACACCATCCTTAGCACCATTAGTAACTAGACATTCACAAAACTAGAACACCCCATGAGATCAACAATATAAACAAGGTTCTAGTATCACTTGTGAAACAACTAAAAGTGTAGTTACACTACCTATGCATGCTAGTTCTTCATTTCATCAATCAAGCCTACAACTAGCATACACCACACAAGCAAGGTATTGGAGAGAAAGCTTCTAAAGCTAATGCAAATGCAAGCAACCATATGTGATGCACATACAAATTCAACATACAAGTTTATGAGCTTGCTCCCCCTACTTGTGTGCTTGAATATTTTAATTGATCCCCTTCTTTTATTTACTCCCCTATCTTTGTACTTCTCCCCCTTTTAGCACATCTTTGGGAAATTCTCTCTCCCCCTTTGTCATCAAAGATCACAAAAGGTGAGCTCAAATTTTAGTTAGGTTAGTGTGCAACCATGTGACGTGAGATCATTTTCCCAGATTGGTCCAATCTAGATTACTTGACTAAGATATTTAACTCGGTTTGATCCAAGGACAAGCTTCTTCACACCTCCAAATAAGGGTTATCTTGTACCATGTTGAGTTAAACACTTATAGCTCATATTCTAGATCAAACACTAGGATTGCAAGCCCACAAACATGTCATATGCTACCACTAGATCAAGTCAAGCATAGAAGCAATAGTGGTACCATATAAGCATCAAATTCATTTGATTTTCATCAATGATCCTAAGACATGTAAGAAATGACTAGATGCACTAAACAAGTCCTTAGCAAAGATGGATGACATGTCAAACAATTTCACCTTGCTTTGCTCGAAGGAGAGGTATGTCATGTAATGGGGGTGCATCAACACATATTTGAGAAATCAAGTATGTTCAATTCATTCCTTAGCTTGCAAAACCTCTTCCCATCAAGTGGCTTGGTGAATATATCGGCAAGTTGATCATCGGTGCCTATACTCTCAATGCAAATGTCCCCTTTTTGTTGGTGATCTCTTATGAAATGATGGCGGACATCTATATGCTTTGTTCTTGAGTGTTGAACCGGATTGTTGGTGAGCTTCACAGCACTTTCATTGTCACATAGCAGTGGCACTTGTTTGAAATTGATACCAAAATACTTCAAAGTTGCATTCATCCATTGGATTTGTGGACAACAACTACCGGCCGCAATGTACTCCGCTTCGGCGGTTGATAGTGCAACACTATTTTGTTTCTTGGATGACCATGAGACAAGTGATCTTCCCAATAGTTGACATGTGCCCGACGTGCTTCTTCTCTCAACTTTGCATCCCGCATAGTCCGAGTCAGAATATCCAACAAGTTCAAACTTTGCACCTTTGGGATACCACAAACCAACATTTTGTGTATGCTTCAAGTACCTCAATATTCTCTTTGTTGCTTTCAAATGACTTTCTCTTGGTGAGGCTTGAAATCTTGCACACATGCATACACTAAACATGACATCCGGTCTTGATGCGGTCACATAGAGTAGGCTTCCAACCATAGACCGATACAACTTTTGATCCACCATATTTCCACTTGTATCACTATCTAGGCTTCCATTTGTTCCCATTGGTGTACTAATTGATTTTGCATCATCCATACCAAACTTCTTGAGCATGTCTTTTATGTACTTGCCTTGACTCACAAATATGCCATTCTTCAATTGCTTGATTTGAAGACCAAGGAAGTAACTAAGCTCTCCAATCATTGACATCTCAAACTCATTAGCCATCTTGTTTCCAAACTCCTCACAAAATTCTTGGTTGGTTGATCCAAATATGATATCATCAACATATATTTGCAACACAAACAAGTCTTTTGCCAATCTTCTTGGTGAAGAGAGTGGTGTCAACCTTGCCCATCTTGAAACCTTTAGAGAGTAAGAAATCTCTCAATCTCTCATACCATGCTCTTGGTGCTTGCTTCAAACCATACAATGTCTTTCTTAGCTTGTAAACATGGTTGGGTTTCTTGTCATTTTCGAAAGAGGGAGGTTGCTCAACATAAACTTCTTCATTGATATAGCCATTGAGAAATGCACTTTTCACATCCATTTGGTATAACTTGATGTTATGAGCACAAGCATAGGCCAACAAGATCCTAATTGCTTCCAATCTTGTAACCAGGGCATATATTTCACCAAAGTCAAGACCTTCAACTTGAGTATAGCCTTGTGCTACCAATATTGCTTTGTTCCTTACAACTATCCTATCTTGATCTTGCTTGTTGCGAAAGACCCATCTAGTACCAATGACATTGTGATCACTAGGCCTCTCAACTAATTCCCATACTTGATTTCTCTTGAAGTTGTTAAGCTCTTCATGCATAGCATTAACCCAATGGACATCTCTCAATGCTTCATCAATCTTCTTTGGCTCAATGTGAGACACAAAGGAGAAATGCTCACAAAATGATGCTAATCTTGATCTAGTTTGCACTCCTCTTTGAATGTCACCAATGATATGATCCAATGGATGATCTCTTGCAATATTTGTTGGTTGGAGTATTTGCACTTGATTTCTTGCACTGGGTTGATCATGAGATGATGTACTAGCTTGTTGATATTGCACTTGAGTACTTGTACTAGCTTGATTTAAATCATGAGAACCACTAGCTTGCACATTAGAGGTAGGAAGCACTTGATCTTTGTCATCTTCAACATCAATCACCTCTCTAGGCCTTAAATAACCAATTTCCATATTCTTCATTGCATCGACCAATTGAGTCCCTCTCACATCATCTAGATTCTCATCTTCCTCTTGAGAGCCCTTTGTTTCATCAAACTCAACATCGTGCACCTCTTCAAGAGTTCCACTAGCCAAATTTCAAACTCTATAAGCTTTGCTAGTAGTAGAGTAACCAAGCAAGAATCCTTCGTCACATTTCTTTTCAAATTTACTCAATCTAGTGCCTTTCTTCAATATGTGGCATTTGCAACCAAAAACCCGAAAGTATGCAATGTTGGGCTTTCTTCCATTCAAGAGCTCATATGGAGTCTTCTCCATCATTGGGTGACAATAGAGTCGGTTGCTATAGTAGCAAGCCGTGTTGATTCCTTCGGCCCAAAAAGAATGACTCACATTGTACTCACTCAACATTGATCTTGCCATGTCAATCAAGGTTCTATTCTTCCTCTCAACAAGACCATTTGATTGAGGAGTGTACTTGGCCGAGAATTGATGCCTAATGCCAAATTCATCACAAAGCTCATCAACTCTTGTATTTTTGAATTCACTTCCATTGTCACTTCTCACTTTCTTGATGGTTGTTTCAAACTCATCGTGTATTCTCTTGACAAATGATTTGAAGGTTGCAAAAGCATCACTCTTGTCACCAAGAAAGAATACCCATGTATATCTTGTGAAATCATCCACTATCACAAATCCATATTTGTTTCCACCAATGCTTGTGTATGTGGTTGGTCCAAATAATTCCATGTGCAACAACTCAAATGCCTTGCATGTACTCATGATGCTCTTCTTTGGATGAGTGTTGCCAACTTGCTTTCCGGCTTGACATGCACTACAAAGCTTGTCTTTCTCAAATGTGACATCTTTCAAGCCTCTAACATGATCATGCTTGACTAACTTGTTTAATTGTTTCATTCCAACATGACCAAGCCTTCTATGCCATAACCAACCCATGCTAGATTTAGTGAGCAAGCATGTTGATAATTGAGCTTCACTATCATTGAAATCAACTAGGTATAGATTCTCATATCTAAAGCCTTTGAATATAAAGTTAGAGCCATCTACACTTATGATTTCTACATCGTCAACTCCAAATATGCATTTGAAACCAAGATCACAAAGTTAAGCTACGGATAGCAAGTTGAAGTTCAAGCTCTCTACTAGTAGCACATTGGAAATGCTCAAGTCATTGGATATAGCAATTTTACCAAGCCCTTTGACCTTGCCTTTGCCATTGTCACCAAATGTGATACTATCAATACCATTGTCATCATTTGGATTGATTGAATTGAACATTCTTGAATCATCGGTCATGTGTTGTGTGCACCCACTATCAAGCACCCAATGCCTTCCTCCGGCTTTATAATTTACCTACAAAACAAATCAATGTTTCTTAGGTACCCATACTTGTTTGGGTCCTTGGAGGTTAGTGACTAAGCTTTTTGGTACCCAAATGGCCTTCTTCTTTGGACCCACAATTGGTGTACCAACAAACTTAGCATGCACACCCTTCTCACCCTAGGTAAGCACATAACAAGAATTAAAAGGAATGTATGGTGCATTAGCATTTTTCTTGTTCTTGTTCATTTTGTTGCAATTAAGCTCTAGGTGCCCAACTTGCTTGCATTTGTTGCAATACTGACCATTGCTCTTCACAAAGCTAGGCTTCTGAGTTGCAAAAGCTTTCTTGCCCTTCTTGGGGGTATAGCCTAATCCCTCTTTGTTGAGAGAAAACCTTTGGCTACCCAAGCACTTTAGCAAGCGGGCCTCACCACCATAGGCTTTGCCTAGGGCGTGTGTGATCTCATCCACCTCTCTCTTGTGAGTCTCATTCTCAACCTTTAGTGAGGTGTCACAAGTGACACTAACACTAGAAGTGGAGGTAGAGTTGGTGGTGGTGGATCAAGACCTACAAGAAGAGTTAGTGGCAACAACAATAGGTAGGTTGGGTGATTCTTTAATTAAGTCACATGTTGTGCCCACATCACATGATACAACAACGTTTTCCTTGTTCTCTTCTAACAACAAGGAGTTAGCTTTCTCAATCTTGGTCTGAGCCTTGCCAAGCTTCTCATGGGCTTCCACTAGCCTCTCATGATTAGCATTGAGCTCATCAAAGGATTGCTCAAGAGCTTTTAACTTCTTGGCCAATTCTTTGCACTTCTTGTTTTTAGATTGAATAAGAGAATCGGTTTGTTCTAACATGTCCATGAGTTGTTCATTAGTGAATTCATTTTCATCATCACTATCACTATCATGTTCATGTTCACTTTCACTTTCACTCTCATCATATTGTACCTTGTGGCCCTTGGCCATGAAGCATGAAGGAGTGTTGAAGAGTGATGGCTTGTAGATAGCAATGCTTGCAAGTGCCTTCTTCTTGGATGCCTTGTCATCATCACTAGTATCATCATCCGAAGAAGCATCACTACCCCATGTCACAACATAAGATCCACCCTTCTTCTTCTTGAAAACCATCTTCTTCTCTTTCTTTTCTTTCTTCTCCTTCTTGTTCTTCTTCTCATGCTCATCATGATCACTATTGTATGGACAATCCGCCACAATATGATCGGGGCTCTTGCACTTGTAGCATAGCCTCACTTGTTCTTTATTCTTGGAGTTGACCCTTCTCTTTCTTGTATGGTAGCCTTTCTTCTTCATCATCTTGCCAAATTTACGGACAAAGAGTGCTAGTGCTTCATCATCACTATCATCATTTGAGCACTCCTTATCACTTGATTCTTCCTTCTTGGCCTTGCCCTTGTTCTTGCTCTTGGATGAAGAGCTAGCTTTGAATGCTACGCTCTTCTTCTTATCATCATCATCTTTCTTCATGACCTCATCATCATCAATATCATTGTATTGGTCTTCGGTCATGACATCTCCAAGTACCTCATTCGGAGATACACCCGTCAATCCACCTCTAAAGATGATTGTTCTCAATGTTTTGAACCTCTTAGGCAAGCACATCAAGAACTTGTGAATGAAGTCCTCATCCTTCACTTTCTCACCAAGGCCCTTGAGATCATTGATGATGACTTGGAGCCTATAGAACATCTCCGGTATAGACTCATCATCCTTCATCTTGAAGTTGGATAGCTTGTCCTTGAGCATATACAACTTGGCACTTTTTACCATTGTAGTGCCCCCATATGTTTCTTCTAGCCTTGTCCACACTTCACTTGCTTTCTCAAGATCTTTGACTTGTTCAAACACTTTTGAATCAATGCCATTGTAAATTGTGTTGAGAGCCATAGTATTGCATTGTTTGTTGGCTCTCTCATTGTCGGTGGGGTTGGCGGGGTCAAGGATCACAAAATCATTCTCCGTGACTTCCCACACTCTATCATTGATTGATCCAAGGTACATTTTCATTTTTCTCTTCCAATAGTCAAAAGAACTTGTGCCATCAAAGAACGGTGGTTTGCCCCCAACATGGTTGAACACTATTTGAGCCATAATTTGAGCACCGAGGTTGTTAAGCCTTCACAAACGGTGACCACGGCTCTGATACCAGTTGAAAGGTCCTAATATGGCTAAAGGGGGGTGAATAGCCTATTCAAAAATTCTACAAACTCACTAGAGCAATAGGTTAGTAAATAACAAAGCAAAGCTTTTTGCTCTAGCTCTAAAGGGGTGTTTGCAAGCCACATATCCAACAATTCTAGTTGATATAATCTCTAGGCACACAAGAGCTATGTAATAGGAACGTTAGTAGTTTGCGAGTTATTTCGAGTCTTTTGTTAGTGTGGTATGAACTTGGTGTGTTTGCTGGATTGTTATTATGATTATGTGTGATTTGGATTTTTGTAATGAGTGCTGGAACTTTGTGGGAATGTCCACAAGTTTCCTAGTTAAGAACCTTAAGTAAGAACATAAATAAATAGTGGTTTGGGGTCATATCCTGTTTCTGTCCTTTGCTGTTTTCTGGAGCAGTCTGCATTGATTCTGGTATAAATCAAATTCTGTTCATGCAATGTTCATCAAATTTTTCTGGAAACAAGTAGACTTCAATATCTATCCAGTGCCGCAAGAATGACCATATTATCTATTATGAGCTGTGAGTTATGACTGTTTAAAGTTGAGGTTTCTGCGCAGTCTGGAATTCTGGAACAGTTTTGGTTGTACCCAATTTTTGATTAACCTAACTTTGGAATCTGTTAATGTGATCTAAACGAAAGTTGAAGATAGTTTCATTATGTTTCCAATGGTGTACAGCATGTGTCCTTTTGAGTTCTGGAACTTAAGATATGACTGATTTTCTGATCTGCTGATGTTGGATGTTACCCAGAAAATTTTAGATTCTGTTATCTCTTGTAATTGTCATGCTGGACGTCACCAAGACATGTTTTTATACCTTGGAATGCAGATGGCAGCATGGGGAAGAGGCAGAGGCAGAGGCCATGGCATGGGTGGCAGTGTCCCAATTACTGTGGAAGAGCTCATGCAAACCCAGAATGAGATGATGCATGTCTTCATGCAGCACCTACAACAGCAACCTCCACCACCACCACCACCTGTTCATGTGAGGGACAAGCGTGGGGAGTTTATGAAGGGAAGACCTCCGGTATTTACACACTCAGCTGATCCTATGGAGGCAGATGATTGGTTACGTGCTGTGGAGAGGCAACTGAACATAGCACAGTGCAATGACTTGGAGAAGGTGTTGTATGCTTCTGGACAGCTACAGGGGGCAGCCCAGACCTGGTGGGAGTCGTATCAAGCTGCTCGTCCCAACAATGCTCCTCCTGTCACATGGCTGGAATTTTGCAGAGACTTCAAAGCTCGACATATAAATGAGGGAATGATCGAGCTCAAGCAAAAAGAATTCAGATCTCTCAGGATGGGCTCTATGACTGTAGCAGAATATCATGACACATTTGAACAGTTGGCTCGCTATGCTCCAAATGATGTCAGAGAAGATGCTGATAAGCAGCGCTTATTCATGAAAGGCCTATACTATGAACTCAGGTTGCAACTGGTAGGAAACACTTATCCTACCTTCCAAGTTCTGGTGAATCATGCTATAATGTTGGACAACATGCGCAAGGGGCAGGATAGGAAGAGAAGGATGTTGGTACAAGGTTCTGGGAGCAACAACCGTCAGCGTTTCAGTTCTCAGCAAGGCTATCAGCTAAGGTTCCAGGGACCAGTTAGCCTGTGGAACCGCAACCGGTGTCGGCGGTTCTTAAGTATCAATTTTAATTATCAAATAAACAAGAGAAAGGACCAATATGCAACCAACACCTAGAATTAGGGTTTGAGCAGACAGAATTCCACGAGTTTTGTTGTTTATCTGTTTCTGCAGTGGGTTATCAGGAAATAAGGAAGAAAGTCCCACATGTCGGGATTACATAGAGATATCACCGCACCGCGCGATTTTCTACCATCTAGAAGACTCCAGAAGCCACGGGAAGAAGACGGAGGCCGAAAGGGGCCAGGCCCAGGGCGCCCGCCCTGGTGACCTGCGCGCCCGCCCCCTGTTGGATGCCAATCAGGACTCTCTTCGCACGGGATGTTCCACCGACCTATTGGATCAAGGAAAACATAGTACCACCTCGCCTACCGACCCAAAAATGCATAGAGGAGGAGGACTATATAAGGAGACCCCCCTGGCCCCTGGAGAAGACATGAAGAAATTATCATAGGGATTGAGGGGTGCCCTCGAAGGAAAACCTCTTCTCTAATTAATATTTATTTTTAGGCTTAGCAACCAATGTAAAGTAGAAATAGATCTTCTAGTTTCTACTAGATTGAGAGAGATAGAGTGGAGGTGTAGATTGGAGGAAGCCCGGCCTGTCGGTGTCTACTCCAAGCTTGTACCTGCGGGATCAAGTTCTCCTAACCCGAAGCTTGTTCCTAGGATTCTTCAGTAATTCGACTTCTAAATTCTAGTAAGTTCTTGTTTTATTGTTCTTATGGTTTATGAGTTTACTTTAATCTCTTCGCGTAGAGTTTAGAGTAATCATTACTGGCGTAAATGTGGTGTTTAGGCTGGGGTACTCATAGATATTCCTTTACTAGCTGGATTGTGGTAGTAGTGAGGAACGTGACAATTCCGAGTTACCTTTGCAGACCATATCTCGTTAGCAGGAAGGATAGGGTTTATAGGTGCGGGTTGAACATCCTTTGTGGTGTCTAGATTCCGTTAGCCTCCCCATTAGAATAGTAGATCATCCTTACCAAGGTTAGAAGGAGACTAAGGTGGCAGTCTTCTCTATTTATCACTGACATCGAAAGACATTCTTTGTGCCTAAAGGGTTAGTAGTAATAGACCAGTTAGTCAGATGCACTCTTTCTCCTAGTGGTAAAAAAATAAATACGATACTCTGGAAAAAATTTCTCGGAAGAAATGCTCACCGATATCCGTGCGCTTGCGGATCAATTCCTTATTGCGTTCCCAAATATCAACAAGCATTTCTGGCGCCGTTGCCGGGGAGAAAGACGGTTGCAGAGATAACCTTGAGTCTTACTACTAGCTTGTATCTATACTTTTATCTTTTCTTATCTTTTTTATTCTTTATTTATTTTCTTTATTCTTACCTTATGGAAAACCAAAATTCTAAATCGATACATGAGTCAGCGATCCCTTCAGTAACTGACCTTTTACCATGGGAATCATCACAGCCTATCCAAACATCCCAGTATAAGTTAAGTTCTAGGTTGATTGCCATGATTCAAAACCTATCTTTTTCGGGAAAGGAAGACGAAAACCCTTACCTTCATATTAGAGATTTTGAGCAAACATGTGATTGTCTTCGTATTGAAGGCATTTCTGGTAAAACTTTACGTTGGAAGCTTTTTCCTTTTTCTTTAAGGGGAGAGGCTAGACAATGGTACAGTCAGAAGGTAAGTCAACAACAAGGTGAATGGGGAGTTTTACTAGCCAACTTTTGTCTAGATTTCTATTCCCTTGACCGTATAGCCAACCTTAGACTCGAAGTCCTATCTTTTAAACAAAAAGATAATGAAACTTTGGGAAAATCCTGGAAACGTTTTTCTGATCTTTTAGAATCTGGTCCAAACCTTAATCTTGAAGACCCTGTTCTTTTGTTTCACTTTTTTCGAGGTCTTCATAAAAATCACAAACAAATGCTACACACAATGTCTAGAGGTTCTTTCTTTCGCATCCCTACTGATGAAGCTAGAGTGATCCTAAATAGAATCCTAGAAGCTGAGATGGATAATACCCTTCATGATGAAACCTATGAAGCCGAAGTAGACACTCTGCCAAATTCTTCATCTACTTTAGCTATCCCAAGTTCTGAGCCACAAGAGGAAGAAATTCCACCACCGGACTTCATGCTGGATATAGAATCCGATCTTTTTGCCGATTTTGAAAATATTTCAAACTACCATTCTATAGACAAACCCCAAAACGGCCAGTTTAGCATTTATTTACCAAGTGAACAACAATTAAGAGAGCTTATCTCAGTAATGAGTAGCGAATGGTTGGAGGAATCAGAGCTTACCTCTGATGTGATCCGTTTGGACACACCCTCTATAACTATACGTTGTGCTTATAATTCTGATCGATTTAATGCTCTATATAATCCTGTTGTGGGGATCAACATCATGTCTGAATCTTTTGCACTTAAACTATTTAAAAATCTTGCCTTAACCCCCACAACAAAGGTCATAAAGGAATCTTCGGGACGATTAGTCCCCAGTCTTGGAATTATTAATGTCCTACCTCTTACAGTAGAAGGCTCCATGGTTCATTTGAACTTCTATATCTTTGATACATGGGACTTCGACCTGTTGATAGGACAACCTTTTAGAAGACTCCTTTATGAAGGTCATACTGGAAAGCTACACATTTCTTTTGGAAAAACCTTTAAATTCCCAATAACATTTTCACACTCCTTGAACAATAAGGCCGAATCATATCTTTTGCGTGATCCTATGGAGGAGGTAAAGGCTGCATCTCTAGAGCTTTTAGATGAACCAGACTTAGAAGACGAAAATCCTTTCTTCACAGAAGAAGAAGCCGAACCTTCTGAGCCTGAACCCTTAGATGAGTTTGCAGAAACACCTAGACCCCCCATAGAGCTTAAAACTTTACCACCCGGTCTTATCTATGTTTTCCTAAACAATAATCCAGAGTTCCCTGTAATCATTAGCGATAAACTCACTCAAGATCAAACTGTGCGATTAATGACCATTCTTGAGAAACATCACTCAGTGTTCGGATACTCACTCCAAGATCTTACAGGAATCAGTCCTATGATTTGTACCCATCGTATTCCAATAGATCCTTCTGTTTCACCCTCTCGAGAACCCCAACGGAGACTTAATAACACTATGAGAGAGGTAGTTAAAAAGGAAGTTATAAAGTTGCTGCATGCAGGGATTATATATCCTGTGCCGCAAAGTGAGTGGATAAGCCCAGTACAAGTTGTGCCTAAAAAGGGAGGCATGACTGTCATTATGAATGAAAAGAACGAGCTAATTCCGCAACGCACCGTCATAGGATGGCGGATGTGCATAGACTATAGAAAACTAAACAAAGGCACGAGAAAGGATCACTTTCCTTTACCTTTCATAGATGAGATGCTAGAGCGGTTAGCGAACCATTCGTTCTTTTGTTTCTTAGATGGATATTCAGGGTATCATCAAATCCCGATCCATCCTGATGATCAAAGCAAAACCACTTTTACATGCCCATACGGAACTTATGCTTACCGTAGAATGTCTTTTGGGTTATGTAATGCACCAGCTTCTTTTCAAAGATGCATGATGTCTATATTTTCTGATATGATTGAAGAGATTATGGAAGTTTTCATGGATGATTTCTCTGTTTATGGAAAAACTTTTGATAGTTGTCTTGAAAACTTAGACAAGGTTTTGCAAATATGTGAAGGAAAGCACTTAATCCTTAATTGGGAAAAATGTCATTTTATGGTTAGGGAAGGAATAGTGCTGGGACACTTAGTGTCTGAAAGAGGAATTGAGGTAGACAAAGCTAAAATTGAAGTAATTGAACAACTACCTCCACCCGTGAACATAAAAGGAATTCGAAGCTTTCTTGGCCATGCTGGTTTTTATCGTAGATTCAAAAAAGATTTTTCATTCATTGCTAGACCACTTACTCTTTTGCTAGCCAAGGATGCTCCTTTCGAATATGATGATGCATGTCTAACATTTTTCAATTTATTAAAGAAAGCACTCATCTCTGCACCAATCATTCAACCCCCCGATTGGTCGTTGCCTTTTGAAATTATGTGTGATGCTAGTGATTATGCTGTAGGGGCAGTATTGGGACAAACTAAAAATAAGAAGCATCATGCAATTGCTTATGCCAGTAAAACTTTGACAGGAGCTCAACTTAATTATGCAACCACTGAAAAAGAGCTTCTGGCTATTGTCTTTGCCATTGATAAATTTAGATCTTATTTAGTTGGAGCTAAAATAATTGTTTACACTGATCATGTTGCACTAAAATATTTGCTCACTAAAAAAGATGCTAAACCTCGCCTGATTAGATGGATCTTATTACTCCAAGAATTTGACTTAGAAATAAAAGATAAAAAGGGAGTAGAAAATTCTGTTGCTGATCACTTGTCTAGAATGTATTTTAAGAGTCCACAGGAAACCCCCATCAATGATTCACTCCGGGACGACATGCTCTACGGGATTAACAGGTCTGACCCCTGGTATGCAGATATTGTTAATTTTATGGTTTCAGGGTATGTACCACCAGGAGCAAACAAAAAGAAGCTTATTCAAGAAAGTTGTTCATATATATGGGATGAGCCATACCTCTTCCGAGTATGCTCTGATGGCTTACTTAGGAGATGTGTGACCACTGAGGAAGGATGGAAGATCATCGACAGATGTCATTCATCACCATATGGAGGTCACTATGGAGCATTCCGCACACATTCAAAGATCTGGCAGTGTGGATTCTACTGGCCTACAATGTATGAAGACACGAAGCAATATATCAGAAGATGTGGGCCATGTCAAAGGTACGGAAACATAAATACAAGGGATGCAATGCCACTCACCAACAACCTTCAGATTGAGCTCTTTGATGTCTGGGGGATAGACTACATGGGTCCATTTCCCCCATCAAAGAAGTGTGAATACATCTTGGTGGCAGTTGACTATGTCTCCAAGTGGGTAGAAGCATTACCTTCCAAGCATGCCGACAATGTCAGTTCAAAGAGGATGTTTGAAGAAATTATATTTCCAATATTTGGAGTCCCCAGAGTAGTGATAAGTGATGGAGGAGCACACTTCATCGACAAACGCTTCAAGCAATATCTAGCAAAACATGGAATCCGTCACAACGTCGCTACCCGCTATCATCCTCAGACAAGTGGCCAAGCAGAGACTTCCAACAAACAAATCAAGAATATTCTTCAGAAGACAGTAAATGAAATGGGAACGGCGTGGAAAGACAAGTTACCCGATGCACTCTGGGCATACCGGACAGCATACAAGACCCCAATTGGAATGTCTCCATACCAATTGGTGTACGGAAAGACTTGCCATCTACCTGTTGAACTAGAGTTCAAAGCACACTGGGCCATAAAGAGATGGAATATGGACCTAGATGTCGCTGGAGATTATAGAAGAATGCAACTATCAGAATTGGAAGAATGGCGAGAGAAGGCATATCACAACTCAAAGATCTACAAAGAAAGAGTCAAAAGGTGGCATGACAAGAGAATCAAGAAGAAGGAGTTCACACCCGGAGATAAGGTACTACTTTTTAATTCCAGGGTGAAGCTTTTCGGGCATGAAAAACTCCGGAGCAAATGGGAAGGACCATTCAAGGTAATTAATTCATCATCCCACGGAGCTATTACACTTCAAAATGACGAAGGTACGTTATTCAAGGTAAATGGTCAACGTCTTAAATTATTTTTAGAGCCTAATAAAGAATTAGAAGAAATAGACGTTGTCCATTTTTACCTTCCCATGGAGAATTAGAGCCCGACCTTTTTAGTCTGATGTTTTTGGGTCATATATATATATTTCTAAATAATTTCGCATCTAGAAACGTGCTCGGGAAAGTGGGCCCACAGAGGGGCCAGAGAGAGGGCGGGCGCCCAGATCAGGTGGGCGGGCGCCCAGCTCCTGTTCCCCCTCGGTCCCGATTTTCTCTGTTATGGAAAATGCACTTATGGTAATCTGAATAATCCCTCAGATGGAAAGTTTCGCACGGACATCAACGGGAGCAACCCGAACAACCCATAGAGGCACTTTCTGACTCCTATATAAACAGACCCCTGACCTCAGTTTTCAAACACCAAGCCACCAAGCCTTCTCTCCTTAAATTAGAGCTTGATTAGTTCCTTGCTGATCCAATGGCGGAGAAGTACCATGATGATTGGGAAGTCGTCCCATTCAACCTCAACATGGAGCCTGTGGAAGATCCCAATGCCCGTGCTCTCGTCCCGGCCAACACAGAGAGACAGCTAGAAGCCATGCCATTACGCCAACGCAGCTCCGCCCAATCTTACCATGCTCAACCAGCTCTCACCGCACCACCACAACCCCTACTCCTCAAAGGATCATCATCCAAGACGAAGACCACCATCAAGGTGCCAACCGGCACAAGGATCCTTCCACCTAGACCCAATGAGAGGGTCGTTGGAGTCAAGACCAACCGGAGCAGCGAGATCAGCAGTATTCGCTACACTACGGAGGAGGAAAGGCCTTACTTTAAAGGGATTAGAGCAGCCAAAGTCCGTTTCATCCCTCCAAAGGCAGCCCCGAAGCACGCTCTCAATGCTTTTGAGACACCTCCCAAGCGTCGCAAGACTATAATGGATATTGATGAGGACGTTCGCAGACTAGACAGAGTTATCATAGACCTCCAGTCCTCGATTAATTCCCTCACTAGGCAGCTCTCTAACCACAACACCATTATACTAGGCCTTAGGCAGGATCTTGCCAGTGCCAACAAGAAGATTAGGGAATTAGAGCGCCGCTAAGTTATCTAGATTAGACCTTGAGGCAATGCATCTTAGTTATCTATCTTTAAATTCGGTTTAGGTTTACTATTATCATCGGTTTATTATTATCAGTTTGCTACTAGTCTTTTGTAATAAATGCCTCAAGATTAATAAAGAGTATTATTATTATTATGTCTTGTGTGTCTCTACTTTATTTTTGTGCAAGAAAGCAGAAAACAAGTATGGGGGAGATCCCTCGACATGCTAAACACACTCCGACTACACCACTCCACGATTCAGGTACACACTCTGCACACTTTACTTTACACATATACATATTTTGATTATGCAGATTACTGTTTCCGACATGATAAAATAAAAAGATTAAAAATATTTCTAATCATGATTAATCTCAATCTGTGATATTTCCTGAAAACTTGCAACTATTATAAAATCATTTTAAGACCTGTGTTACTTAAGTCAATATGGAATATGTGAGGGTAGAGTATGAGTTTCTTATTCTTGATATCATTGTTACTTGGAGAATTTATTTCAAAATATTCAAAATTCTAGCTACCATCCTCAGTGTTTTATATGCCTGATAAAACTGAAAATATTAATTATGATTATAAAAGCTATCTACTCTGTATTGAGTTTGTTCAAAATAAGTTAGACCCTTGTTGAGAGATTTATCATACTCCTAAGATCAAGACATTTATTCATAAAGATTCACTCTTCCGAAGTATTATTGCATTAGAGGCATGGGCTATGCAAAAATAGAGATATTTCGAGGAAATAAAAAAGAGCAAGTGCTCGACAACCTCGCAGAAAAATGGACAAGTGTCCGGCAGTAGAATTAGGGGTACCTCGGTATCCACTTAAAAAAAAGAGAGAAAAGAGAAAAAAAATGATAGCCCATGGTCCCTCTAATAAGCAATATGCCAGCAAGAGTTGACAAAGATTTTAATTTTCAAAGTCTTTGATCTAAGAGTATGACATTCCCCTCCTCGGATCCCGTTTTGATCAGGAAATAAATGCAAAGTAAGTATGCTTAAGAATTTTTGCAAATTAAAACAACCTCAGTGAGATATATAAAAGATAATGAGTGATCTGAGAAGAACCTATGAGGATAAAAAGGTATGCTAACTTTCTTTCAAAAATATACAAAAACTCCAAGTGACAGGATTGAGAAGAAAGGATCTTTACTCTTAACCATAAACTTTCCTGACTATGGTACACAGTGGACTTTTAACACCCTGCAGTTATAAAAAGAATGCTTTAAAATGTTTTACCCCAGATATTGTTCTTAACCATCCTTTTCTCTAGGACGAGTAAAAGCCTAAGTATGGGGGTATTTGTAGACGGTTCTTAAGTATCAATTTTAATTATCAAATAAACAAGAGAAAGGACCAATATGCAACCTACACCTAGAATTAGGGTTTGATCTGACAGAATTCCACGAGTTTTGTTATTTATCTATTTCTGCAGGGGGTTATCAGGAAATAAGGAAGAAAGGCCCACATGTCGGGATTACATAGAGATATCAACGCACCGCGCTATTTTCTACCATCTAGAAGACTCCAGAAGCCACAGGAAGAAGACGGAGGCAGAAAGGGGCCAGGCCCAGGGCGCCCGCCCTGGTGACCAGGGCGCGCGCCCCCTGTTGGATGCCAATCAGGACTCTCTTCGCACAGGATGTTCCACCGACCTATTGGATCAAGGAAAACATAGTACCACCTCGCCTACCGACCCAAAAACGCATAGAGGAGGATAACTATATAAGGAGACCCCCTTGGCCCCTGGAGAAGACATGAAGAAATTATCATAGAGATTGAGGGGTGCCCTCAAAGGAAAACCTCTTCTCTAATTAATATTTCTTTTTAGGCTTAGCAACCAATGTAAATTAGAAATAGATCTTCTAGTTTCTACTAGATTGAGAGAGATAGAGTGGAGGTGTAGTTTGGAGGAAGCCCGGCCTGTCGGTGTCTACTCCAAGCTTGTACCTGCGGGATCAAGTTCTCCTAACCCGAAGCTTGTTCCTAGGATTCTTCAGTAATTCGACTTCTAAATTCTAGTAAGTTCTTGTTTTATTGTTCTTATGGTTTATGAGTTTACTTTAATCTCTTCGCGTAGAGTTTAGAGTAATCATTACTGGCGTAAACGTGGTGTTTAGGCTGAGGTACTCATAGATATTCCCTGACTAGCTGGACCGTGGTAGTAGTGAGGAACGTGACAATTCTGAGTTACCTTTGCAGACCACATCTCGTTAGCAGGAAGGATAGGGTTTATAGGTGCGGGTTGAACATCCTTTGTGGTGTCTAGATTCCGTTAGCCTCCCCATTAGAACAGTAGATCATCCTTACCAAGGTTAGAAGGAGACTAAGGTTGTAGTCTTCTCTATTTATCACTCACATCGAAAGACATTTTTTGTGCCTAAAGGGTTAGTAGTAATAGACCGGTTAGTCAGATGCACTCTTTCTCCTAGTGGTAAAAAAATAAATACGATACTCTGGAAAATTTCCCGGGAGAAATGCTCACCGATATCCGTGCGCTTGCGGATCAATTCCTTATTGCGTTCCCAAATATCAACAACCAGCAACATCAGCATTTCCAGAATCAATCCCAAAGTGGGAACAAGCGCCCTCCATTCCAGAAGCGTAACCATAATCAACAGCAGCATGGCTACAGAAACAGTTCAGCAAAGGTGAACAATGTGGCTACAGAAACAGTTCAGGAGGGTGAACAATGTGGCTACAGAAACAGTTCAGGAGGGACCTACTCCTAGTTCGGCAAAGGTGAACAATGTGGCTACAGAAACAGTTCAGGAGGGACCACAAATCACGATAGGTACGTTCAGTATCAACTCTATCCCTGCTACATTTTTATTTGAATCTAGAGCTTCGCATACATTCATTTCACACGCATTTGTTAGAGTTCATAGCATTCCACTAGTTGCCATGAAAACCCCTATGCTAGTAAATTCATCGGGAGGGACTATACCAGTTTCTTATTGTTGCCCCTCAGCAAGTCTTTCTTTAAGGGGGTAGATTTTCCTATCAGTCCCATGGTTATGAGAACTTCAGGCATAGATATGATCTTGGGTTTGGATTGGATGAAGCTATATGAGACAGATACTAGGTGCAAAGAGAGAGTAGTGGCTCTGACAACACCAAAGGGAGAACGAATCAGTGTTGATGTAACAGTGCAAGCACCACTCACAGCTGAAGTGAACCAACTGAATGATGATGTTGATCCTCATAATTTGGTAGTGGATGAGTTTCCGGATGTCTTTCCATATCAATTGCCCGGTATGCCACCTGACCGAGACATTGAATTTATTATTGAATTACTACCTGGTACTGCACCCATAGCTATAAGACCATATAGAATGGGGGTCAATGAACTAGAAGAACTTAAGAAACAAATTAAGGAATTGCAAGATAAAGGGTTCATTCATCCTAGTTCATCACCATGGCATGCACCAGTTATCTTTGTTGATAAGAAGGATCGTAGTCAGACGATGTGTGTTGATTATCGGTCACTTAATGAGGTCACTATCAAGAATAAATACCCACTGCCTAGGATTGATGACTTATATGATCGGTTAAGAGGTGCTTGTGTGTTCTCTAAGATTGATTTGCGTTCTGGTTATCATCAATTGATGATTCAAAATTTAGATATACCAAAGACATCTTTCACAACAAGGTATGGGTTGTATGAGTATACAGTTATGTCTTTTGGTTTGACCAATGCACCAGCTTACTTTATGTACATGATGAATAAAGTATTTGTGGAGTATCTTAATAAGTTTGTGGTGGTCTTTATTGATGATATTCTAGTATTCTCTAAAACCGAGGAAGAACATGCTGAACACCTAAGATTGGTCTTACAGAAACTCAAAGAACATAAACTGTATGCTAAGCGTAGTAAATGTGAGTTTTGGTTGGAAGAAGTTTCTTTTCTTGGTCATGTTGTCCCTAATGGTGGTATTGCAGTGGATCCTAGTAAGGTGAAAGATGTGCTTAATTGGAAAACACCTACAGATGTATGTGAAATTCGCAGTTTTCTTGGTTTAGTTGGTTACTATCGGAGATTCATTGAAGGATTCTCAAAACTTGCAAAGCCTATGACTGCTCTATTGGAGAAGAATGCTAAGAGATTGACTACTGCAATTGTGTTTCTATTGGAAGATCTAAGTAAGAGTTTCTCCATTTATTGTGATGCTTCTCGTCTGGGTTTGGGTTGTGTTATTATGCAATAGTGGGTTTACCACGCACACAAAGAGGGTATGACTCAATATGGGTGATAGTAGATCGTTTGACTAAAGTTGCTCATTTCATACCTGTCAAGACTAAGTACACCGGAGAACGCCTAGCTGAGCTGTATATGGAGAGAATTGTTTGTTTGCATGGGGTACCTAAGAAGATTGTGTCAGATAGATGTACTCAGTTCACATCTCACTTTTTGAAAGCAGTGCATGATTCCTTGGGAACTAAGTTTAACTTTAGTACAGCGTATCATCCACAGATAGATGGACAGACTGAGAGGATCAATTAGATACTGGAGGATATGTTGAGAGCTTGTGCTTTGCAGTATGTGACTAGTTGGGACAAGAGTTTGCCATATGCAAAATTCTCCTACAACAACAGCTATCAACAAAGTCTTAAGATGGCACCGTTCGAAGCACTGTATGGTTGTAAGTGCAGGACACCTTTGTTTTGGAATCAGATAGGAGAAACTCAGGTGTTTGGTACAGATGTGCTTAGACATGCAGAGCAACAGGTGCAGACTATTCGGGATAACCTGAGAGTTGCTCAGTCTCGTCAGAAAAAGCTATGCGGATACGCGTAGGAGAGAACTAGTTTTTGAAGTGGGTGATTATGTGTACCTGAAAGTATCACCAATGAGAAGTGTGAAGATGTTTAATATGAAGGGAAAGCTAGCTTCAAGGTATGTTGGTCCGTTTAAAGTTGTTGATGCAAAAGTAGATCTGCAAACACAAAGGGCTAATACCCGATTCAATATTAAGGCGTGCCAGCTGATTTAACCTTACAATCGACCAAGGTGATAACTCGAATACTTTGGTCCCGACAATAGCGATACGCCCGGATGCCACGACGAAGAGGTATTCATGCGGAACTTGAGAACTCGCCGAGATTGACTCGAGGAATTCCTAAGAACTCGTAAGTAAAAAGAAAATATGCGAGTTGACAAAGTCGTCGAAAAAATAGATGCTGGAATAGATGTAAAAACTTGTCTTTGATTGATTGTGATTGTTTCTTACATTGCTACGGGGTCTACATTTATACCCTATCCAAAAGAGTTACAATTAGACACGACTAGGACTCTAATTCCTAATCGAACGGAATCCGTATGTAAAACAAACTCTAATAACTATGGAAAACATTAATTTATCCACCACAGCCGATCGGCACACCACCACCATCCTATCGACAATTCCTACGCCTCCTTTTGTTATCATTGGAAAATCACCTTTCATAGCCATCGGCAACCACCAGTATCGGTCATCGGCATAGATCAATCACCACTCCTAGACTTGTCCACATTCTGCTATTTCATCATCGGCATCATAACCCATCTGCAACTCCTTTGTGAACCAGTCACCACTCTTTCGCCTGCTGATCTATACTTCATTGATTCCCACATACGTGTCCAAAGATACGTGTCCAAAAATGGTGTCAACACATGCCCCGCAATTTTGTAGTATAAAATCATTAATGCTCCGAAATTCTCTTCAGTAATAATGTCTTTCCGCAATTACTCCCTCCTAACAGTAATTAATTACCAAATCCAAACAACCTTAGCCCGGTTCTCCAGCATGCACCTCGAATCCCTCAACCTGTCGAACCGAATCTCCTAAATATACGCTCATCGGCAACATTTCCGTTAGAGAAGATTGCCGATGAGCCGACTAGGAGATCTTGCATAGTAAAATATCTCCTAAAATCATGACCGCTCGCTGTCAAATGACCTGCACAATCCCTTGATTATCGTGCAAGTAGTTACCATTTCCACCTGAACATCCTCGATTTTTACAGATATGGCAAAGAGATAAGTCAGAAATGCCCCTGCTCACTTTATCCTATAAATATTTCCTTCTTCGGCACTCTTTCTCCACCCTGCCATTCTGCATCTTCAAACCCATCTTCCTGGTGGCGGCATCGATCGAGAAGCCCAAGAACTCAAGCGAGCCCCAGCAGTCCTTCAAATCGTCGATCTTCTTCCTCTCCGGGAAGAAATGGCTGTCAACTTCACCGTCCCTGAGGTCAATTCTCTCTTGTCCTCTCTTTCTCTTGCCGTACTTTTATCTCCTGCAAATCTATTTACTTAGCCCTCTTTTTCCTTCTATTTCCTTTTTCTGTTCTTCCAACCTTCAAACCTTTAGGAACTGACTAAGAAAATCGTGATCCCTACCGAGCAACCCCACTTTCAATGTCTCAGGCCGTTGGGTAACCCGGATCCTACCGATCTGATCAATGCGGAAACAAATAGGATCCCCTTTTGGGCTGAGAATTTCTCTTTAGATCTGTGGAAAGACACCTTCCGATCCTGGCCCAGCTCTACTAAGGGATGGAAGGATTGATTCATTAGAGTTAGAAACTCAAATGAAGTCCAATGGGGTGAGCGTAAGCTAGATCAATGCATCAGTCTATCCATTGCCGATATGGAAAGAAATGAATCACTACTGATTGCGGCCTCGTATTTCTGGTCAGACACCCTCAATGCTTTCTTGTTTGGCCATTGCCCTCCTTCTCCTACCCTTGCCGATGTACTTATGCTCACCAGTCTGAAAATAGCAACTGCCGATGATAGTCACCTGTTCGATAGCAAAGCCGAACGTAAAGTAGAAACTCGCAACATCGACGGCTAGTCAGGGTATATCCAGAAGTTTCAGAAGACACGACCGGTTCGGCAAAGGGAACATGCCATCTTTCTGAACATGTGGCTTGATAAATTTGTCTTCTGTGGCCGATCGGTAGGACTAACTTTTGTTTATCTATCGGCAGCAGAGAAATTAACCGATGGTGGCCGATTCCCTCTTGGCCGATACTAGCTAGGCTCTGCTTATCACCTTTTCCATCAAGTGGCTCAGAAGCTCCTGTTAGGCGAACCCGTCGGCAACCTAGGAGGCCCTTGGTGGTTTATCCACATGTGGCTTAATGTTCACATGCACAAACGCCTCCGGTTCGACCTCTTCGCACAACGATCCCCTAGAGATATCTCTGAAGACCATGAACTGGCTAACGAAGAATCGGCAACTCGCCCACCCCTGAACTATGGTGAGGCAGCTATAGTTCTACCTGGCACTGGTGGTGATGAAGACCACGTCAGTCGATTCTTCCAGACTTTGTATGATGGTCTTCCCAAAGATCAGCGGGCATGGATGCCTTATGAAGATCCAGAAACCAGATTCCCGCCTACCTTCCACCATTTTGATGATGCTCTCAACAAAGATAACGACTTGATGATGGCAATCATCACTCCAAGGGCCATCCCAGTGAATAGTTTCGACAGTGAGAAGAACACCAACCCACTTATGAATTTTATAACCCATCGACACTACCTCGTCTACTGGCTTTTGGGCAGCTGCCGATCAGACTCTGTTACGCCGATGTGGTGAAGCCAAGGGAGACTATAACTAGTGGACTTGAGTGGATAAGGATAGCCTATCTTCAACCAAATGCCGATACGACAGATATCGATCTATCTGCTTGGATCCCAGCCCTCTTCATTACTCAGATGTACAAACAATGGTGGGAATAATGGAAGGAACACTTGTTCAGCACATCGGCTCTGACATACCGCGGCATGATCGATCCCAACTATAAGATGCTTGATAACACTGTAAGTCTTCGACCGACATCTCAGTTCCTTTGTTACTTCTGATCTTATTGATGACTCACCTATATTCATTTTAACAGGTCGATAACCCAGCACCAACAGTAAGCAGGAGTGGAAGACCGATCGAACTCCTTCCATCAGGCCCAATCTCTCTGATCGGTAATAACACACCAAGTCTAGCGGCCTTGGCGCATCGGAACATGCGCTTTAAGAAGACGACCACCAAGCAGTCGAAGACGTCCCCATCGGTTGTCGCTACCACTCTGGCACAGGCTTTCAAGGTAGACTTTTAATTTCCTTTGCTTATACCGATTTTGTCCCATACTCATACAATCTTTTCAGGGCACATCAACTGCCGTGGGAACCTCATCGGTAACTTTTATCTTTCAACATAATTTCATTAATATTTTTTATGCTTTCACTCACGAAATCTTGGTTGTTGTAACAGCAAACTGGCAAATCGGCGAACACCAGAAGTGCCCAAGCAAGTGCTGATGCCCCCCAGCCCAGCCAAGCCAAGAGAAAAGGCCCCAAGAGCACCAAGTCGCAACCAAAGTGCCAGAGGATAGCACCATCTTCTCCTCCTCGTCCTGTGTCACCGATTCATGTGGAATCATCCCCTTCGTCACCAGAAGCCCAGACACAACAAGTACCGTCTCCTCCTTGACCAGCACCCCAGACACAAGAAGCACCGGCCGATGTGCCTGAGCGGATTGCCGATCCAGCCGATCCGAGCATATCATCGGTTGTTCCTCCAGAACAAACAAGCACTGCACCCCCTCAATGTAAAGTATTGATCATAGAATTGTCACTGATGAATTTTATTTTTGAAAATCATAATCATCCTTGTAATTTCTCAGTTGATATTATCCCATCGGCAACTTAGCCGATCAACCTGTAGTACCGATTGCATCTCCAAGCCAGAGGCGTGAAATTGCTCTGAAGCAAGTAAGTTACCTGACCTTTATCCATTATATTACTAATATTTGACCATCAGATAGCTCATCTCTATTTCCTTTCTGGAACAACACTCCCCAGATAGCCTATTCTCTTTTGCCATCGATATTTCTGATGACGAAGGTGAAGAAGCGAGCTCCTCTCAAGGAGTAGGTGTGGGGGTATAAACCCCTATACCCTTACGGCTAGACTTGGGCCAGGAGGCTTGGCCCATTACGAGACAAGCTCAAGGTTTGATCCGACAGCTTGGAGTTTTGCGCAAGGAAACAAGACGTGAAGATCAAGCAGGATTCTAGTCGGTTAGAATAGGAATCGATATTGAACTATCTATGGCAATTGTAACCGACTAGGATCAGTTTCCAGATCTGTAACCCTTGCCTTCCGGACTATATAAGGAGGGGCAAGGGACCCCCCTAGGACATATTATTCTCTCAACACAAATCAATACAATCAGACGCAGGATGTAGGTATTACGCCAACTCGGCAGCCGAACCTGGATAAAAAGCTTGTCCGTGTCTTGCGTCACCATCGAGTTCGTAGTTTGCGCACCGTCTACCGATAAACTACTACCGTGGGTATACCCCAAGGTAGACTGCCGACCAGCTTTCGTCGACACTGGCGCGCCAGGTAGGGGGTGTGCGTTCAACTTCTCCAGCAAACAAGATGGTCACAATCCCAGCTTCCGCGGCCGTGCCTGAAGGCCTCACGTTCACCGTCGGCCAGATCACGTGGACGACGCGCGGCGGCGGTCTCACAACCACGTTTCCGGAGGAAACTTAGATCCAATCTGGGATCATGACGGCTCCGACCACCTAGGTGACGGCTTCGAGCACCCGACCACCGCTCTCGCTTTACAAGGGAAAGAAGATCGACTGCTCGGGCCTTCTCCAGGCACTCGATCGCGCCGATTCCAAGCTACTTGAAGCTTCCCGACTAGTAGATGGGATCTTGCGCAAGCCTAATCAAGCCGCCCCAACGTATTTTTTCAAATCCCACCGGCCAACTCGTGTCGCTACACACGAACGGCTAGGAGCGTCTCTGACGATAACCTCAACCCCCTCAGGGCGATCCGTCAAACTCAAGGCTAACCCGGAGGAGGATTATCCCTGCGGCCTGAACAACTCGGCCTCTCTCTACTCACGGCACGTCCAATCCCTTTTCAACAAGGAGGGTTGGTTGCCAAAGAGGAACGGACGACCTGCTGGTCACTACGTCAACATGGTGACAATCCGAGAACTACGGGATGGCTAGGCCTCCAGCACAAATTCGAGCACCGGCTCTGTCCCCACCGAAGTCATAAACTCCGAAGACGAGGACTACAACCTGGATTTGCCTTCACATCCTCCAGGTTTCTCCCGTTTCCCGGTATTTCCCCCCCGGCGAGGAGACATTGTTTTCAACGTCAGCACCGACGAGCCGGTCGTTGATGGAGAAACGGACGAGCAGAGGCAGCTCCGCGAGCAGCGTAACGCCGATCGCGCCCGGCGACGCGCGGATGAGGAACGACAAATTCCGCCACATAACCTCAGCGACGCTTTTGACATGGTCGGGGACCAGCCAGTCTACAAAACACCAAGCGCCAACGTGGCTGTCGCCATGGCTAATTTGGATCGGCTCCCCGATACCCCTGAGTGCCAGGGGGTCCGAACCAGCATCCGAGCGCACCTAATCGCCGCAATGGGACAGACAGCCACTCTGCTCAAAAGAGTCTAGGCCGTCTCTTATACGGAAGCCACCTCCGACCAGACACATCGTAGCCAGACCTCACCGCCTCCCAGCAGGCATCACCGTAGCCGTTCCCCCGACAACCATCGAAAAGATTCACGGCGTGACGATGGCGGTCGGGACACTGACGGCCACCGCGAGCAGAACCGCACGCGCGGTCAAGAAGTAAACCAGCAAGGGATCTTCGATATAACATCCCTCCTAAAGATGCCCGGGACCACATCAACAGGCGCGCCACGGAGACAGCAGTCCACGAAAACCTGAGCCGTATCGAGTACGATGCAACGCACGGCCCCCCGGGCCTAAGACAGTTCTCCTCACACGGCCAGGTCGTGTGGCCCCGCAATTTCAAGCTTGAGAAACTCAAAAAATACGACGGCAAGGAAAATCCAGAGAACTGGATCACTCTCTACGAAATCGCCGTCCGATCAGCAGCGGGAGATGAGCACGTCATGGCCAACTACTTCCCAGTAGTCCTCGACCAGGCTGGTCATCAGTGGCTTCTTGGCTTGCCCGAGGACTCCTTCGACTCTTGGGAAGAGCTACACCAGGCTTTTATCGACAACTTCATCGCCACATGCGAACAGCCTGGAAACAAGTATGACCTCGAAAGGATAAGGGACAGGAAAAACGAACCTTTGCGCGACTACATCCGACGATTCTCGGATATGCGCCTTAAGGTCCTGAAGATTTCCCACGACGAGGCCATCTCTGCCTTCATCAAGGGCCTACGTTTCCATGAAGCACTAAGGAACAAGCTGTTGCGCAAAAGGCCAACAACGATGGCGGAACTCCTCGCCACGGCTAAAAATTACGCCGATGCCGACGATGCAGAGAAACTAATCCGGGACGATGCGAGAGGTCCCGACCAGCCTCCCCGGCGAGATGACGGTCGCGGTCGTTTCAACAACAGAAACCACCGCTGCTCCGACAACCGCGATCATAGAGAAGGCTGGGATCGGCGGCGCGACAATCGCGACGACTTCAGAGGAAAGCGCCCCCGCGACCACGACCACGAAGTGAATACGGTCAAGCGTCCCAACGGGCGGCGAGACTACCAAGAAGACTACAACAAAACGTTGAAGGGACCGTGCCAACTACATCCAAAATCTAATCACACCATGGAAGAGTGCCGCGTCCTCAAAAACATCTATACACGGCGGGCCACCCAAGACGACTCCTCCAAGAAAAACGGCCAGCGAGACGGGCACGAGCACGAAGACGAGGACGAGGACCAGGATAGGGACCCTCGACACCAATATGTCAGCCCCACCGACGTGGTCGACTCCATCTTCGGGGGCAAGGTCTCCATCGAATCTAAGCGAGAAAGAAAGCTATTAAAAAGAGCCTGCCTCAACATAGACAGCACGGACGGACTGATCGCAGACCCGAAATTTCCCCCGTGGTCGCATAGGGAGATCTCCTTCAGCAGGAAGGATCAGTGGGCCGCTATCCCAGAGCCAGGTCATTTCCTCTAATCCTGGACCCTTGCATCAACAACATCAGATTCGAGCGCGTGCTCGTGGACGGAGGAAGCTCCATTGACATCCTCTTCCGCAACAGCCTGCCCGCTCTCAAGATATCTCCTGCACAACTAAAACCATACGATGCTCAATTCTGGGGAGTTTTGCCAGGTCAGAGTTCAGTGCCCCTCGGACAGATAACATTGCCTGTCCAATTCGGCACACCCGACCACTTTCGGACAGAGTTCGTCAACTTTGTGGTCGCGGACTTCGACGGGACCTACCACGCCATACTGGGCCGACCATCACTGACAAAGTTCATGGCAGTCCCGCACTACTCATACCTAGTCCTTAAAATGCCTACGGAGAAGGGCGTCCTAACCGTCAGAGGCAATGTCTACACCGCATATACCTGCGAAGAAGAAAGCTTCAAGATCACCGAGGCAATCGACCTCTCAATTCGCATGGCAGAAACAACAACCCAAGCCGCGCAGCTGCCTCCCGACCAGCTCCGATTACCCGAGCAGGAGACTGCCAGGAAGAATTTAAAATCCAAGGAGTATAAAGAAGTACAACTGGTCGACGGCAGTCCTGAGAAGACAGCCCTCATCGGGGCCAATCTCGATCCCAAATAGGAAGACGCGCTCGACAGGTTTCTAAGGGACAACGTAAGTGTTTTCGCATGGAAACCCGCAGATATGCCCGGCGTCCCACGAAACCTAATCGAGCACTCCTTAAATGTCTCGAAGACTGCAAGACCAATCAAGCAAAAGCTGTGATGGTTCGCTCGTGACAAAAAGGAGGCTATTAGGACAGAAATAACATCCGGATTCATAAAAGAAGTGTATCATCCCGATTGGCTTGCCAATCCGGTTCTTGTACGCAAAAAGAATAATGAATGGAGAATGTGCGTTGATTACACTGATCTCAATAAACACTATATTAAAGATCCTTTTGGTCTCCCTCGCATCGACGAGGTGGTCGACTCAACGGCCGGATGCGAACTCCTCTCTTTTCTAGACTGCTACTCTAGTTATCACCAGATCTCGCTAAAGGAAGACGATCAGATAAAACCATCTTTCATTACTCCTTTCGGCGCATATTGCTACACGACCATGTCATTCGGACTCAAAAACGCCGGAGCCACTTATCAACGGGCCATCCAGCAATGCCTCCACGACGAGATTCGTGATGACCTCGTCGAGGCCTATGTCGATGACATGGTCGTCAAAACAACGGATGCAAGCACCCTAATCGACAACCTAGACCGAACCTTTAAGGCGCTTAATAGATACAAGTGGAAGCTTAACCCCAAAAAGTGCATCTTCGGTGTTCCTTCTGGTCTACTGTTTGGCAACGTTGTCAGTCGCGACGGCATACGGCCGAATCCCTCAAAAGTAAAAGCAGTACTTGACATGCGACCACCTAAAAATGTCAAGGATATTCAGAAGCTCACCGGGTGTATGGCCGCACTCAGCCGCTTCATCTCAAGACTAGGAGAAAAAGGCCTCCCTTTCTTCAAACTCTTGAAGGCGTCGGAAAAGTTCTCCTGGACAGAGGAAGCCGATGCTGCGTTCACCCAGCTTAAGGCTTTCCTCACTTCCCCGCCTGTTCTTACAGCACCTCAGCCCAATGAAGACCTACTACTTTACATTGCTGCAACCAACAGGGTTGTCTCCACGGCAAGAGTGGTCGAGCGAGATGAGCCAGGTCACGTCTACAAGGTCCAGAGACCCGTTTACTTTATAAGCGAAGTCCTAAACGAGTCCAAGGCTAGGTATCCGCAAATACAGAAGCTCATGTACGCTATTCTAATAACATCAAGAAAGCTGAAGCACTACTTTGACGGCCATCGATTCTTGGTAATCACCAGTTTCCCTCTTGGGGACATTCTGCGCAATAAAGACGCCAACGGCAGAATTGTAAAATGGGCGATGGAGTTATGCCCATTTTCCCTAGAGTTCCAGAGCCGCACCACAGTCAAGTCTCAGGCCCTCGTCGATTTCATTGCTGAATGGACGGATCTCAACGAGCCTCCCGTTCCTGACATCTCCGACCACTGGTCAATGTTCTTTGACGGGTCACTGAACATCAACGGCGCCGGCGCTGGGATACTCTTCGTATCGCCTAACAAGGACAAACTGCGTTACGTCCTTAGGATCCTCTTTCCGGCATCAAACAACGTCGCCGAATACGAAGCATGCCTCCACGGCATAAGATTAGCCGTTGAGTTGGGGGTCAAACGCCTCTATGTCTATGGCGACTCTGCCTTAGTTATAAACCAGCTCAACAAGGAGTGGGACGCGACCCACGAAAAGATGGATCTCAACTGCAAAGAAATTCGCAAATGGGAAACCAACTTCTACGGCATAGAGTACTACTCAAGTGCATATCTCAAGCTGATGGCATCAAACTCGTCGAAGACATACATGCCGGATCCTGCGGCAACCATGCTGCATCCAGAACGCTGGTCGGGAAAGCTTTCTGAGCAGGATTTTATTGGCCAACCGCGGTCAACGACGCCGAAAAACTGGTCCAACACTGTGAGGGGTGCCAGTTCTTCGCTAAAAGGACCCACGTACCTGCTCATGAGATTCAAACTATCCCGTCATCCTGGCCTTTTGCCTGGTGGGGACTTGACATGATCGGGCCATTTAAACCGGCCCCTGGCAACTTCAAGTTCGTTTTCGTGCTAATCGACAAGTTCTCCAAGTGGATTGAATACATGCCACTAGTCAAAGCAACCTCCGAGAAGGCTGTGGAGTTCCTTAATCAAATCATACACTGATTCAGGATCCCAAACAGTATAATCACCGACCTGGGTACTCAGTTTACTGGCACCACATTTTGGGACTTCTGTGATGACAGGGGCATAGTCATAAAATATGTGTCAGTAGCTCATCCACGGGCCAATGGTCAAGTTGAGCATGCAAACAGAATGATCATCGATGCCCTAAAGAAAAGGCTGTACACCGAGAACGACAGAGCACCCGGTCGATGGATGAAAGAGTTACCGGCCGTGGTCTGGGGCCTCCGAACTCAGACCAGTCGGAACACAGGAGTGTCACCCTACTTCATGGTTTACGGCACCGAGGCTGTCCTGCCGTCCGACATAACCTTCGGTTCTCCTAGGATTGAAAACTTCGACCAGTCAACAGCCGGTAGCGCCAGAGAGCTCGAAATCAACTGCATGGAGGAAAAGCGTCTGAATTCTTGTCTCCGAACAGCAAAGTATCTTGCGGCAGTCAGGCGGTACCATAACAGAAACGTCAAGGACCGTTCTTTCGTGGTCGGCGATCTGGTACTCAGGTGGAAGACAAGCCAGGAAGGAATGCACAAGCTATCCACTCCCTGGGAGGGACCCTTTGTGGTCGCCGAAGTCACACGACCCACATCCTACAGATTGGCGTATCCAGATGGAACACGCGTGCCTAACTCTTGGCACATAGACAAACTGCGCCGATTTTATCCATAAGTTCTAGTAACTTTTGCTTGTAAGTCTCTTATAGTTGGCAGTAATAAAAGTTTTTTCTTTTTTGGCTATACTTTGTTTACACGCAGAGCTTTCAGCGGAGAACAACAATGTCCTCTGCGACGGAAAATCTTAACGACCATGAATCAAACACAGTGACACGTCACTAAGACAACTTCACAGCGCTCAAAATAGTAGTCATGACAAATTCAAAACTTTATTACAAACTTTACATACAAAGTTTACAATAAACACCCTGACGGGCGGACACTAGTCTACTCCTACAGACTATCCTACTGGCCTACTGCTCGGGCTGATCACCCGCCTGGCCTTGCTGCCCGGACGAAGGGGTAGGGGCCACCGGCGCCTGGCTGGTCGAGACCGCAGGCCTCGACCGCCCATCTCCCGCAATAGACGTGCCCGACAGCTCCCTGGCTGACCTGTCTGAACCTGGCTGGTCGGGGGGAGTGGCCGTTCCGCATAGATTGATGTCGCCGATCACCGTCGACGACAAGTCCAGCAGACCACCCCGAAGCTCGTCCGCCTCCTGCGGGCCGACCTCCTTGGGGTACCCCTTCTCCAGCCTGGTCAAATCAACCAGGGGGTCGTGGGCGCGCACCATGCTAAGGATGTGCGCACCAGCAAACTCCCCAGCATCCTTCACGAACTGCTGAAGCTAGTCCCACGCCCATTGCGCCTTTTCAACTGGCGTCAATTTCGGCGCGCGGGGCTGGCTCTCCGGGAGCTCGGGGCTGATCAAGTCCAGGACCGGGGACACTCCTTTCCAGATCTTACAACAATTGACCTTCCAGGAGTCCCGGTCCCTGACCAGCTCGTCCAGGTGCTTCTTGGCGTTCACCTTGAGCACTGAAAGTCAAGCAAGATGTTATTTTCAACATATCAAAAAAAAGGGCGTATAGCGGCAGATAACGGGGTGGCGCGTATTACCAGACAACTCCCAGTCCTTCTGACCCAACTCCTCCCCTGCTCGGCGCCCAGTCTCCAGCGCACTGGCAAGCTCTTGGCTGAGCTGCTCTTTCTGCTGTCGAAGGTGTTGATATTTGGGAACGCAATAAGGAATTGATCCGCAAGCGCACGGATATCGGTGAGCACTTCACCCTGGAGGTTATCCAGAGTATCGTATTTATTTTTTTACCACTAGGAGAAAGAGTGCATCTGACTAACCGGTCTATTACTACTAACCTTTAGGCACAAAGAATGTCTTTCGATGTGAGTGATAAATAGAGAAGACTGCAACCGTAGTCTCCTTCTAACCTTGGTAAGGATGATCTATTGTTCTAATGGGGAGGCTAACAGAATCTAAACACCAGAAAGGATGTTCAACCCGCACCTATAAACCCTATCCTTCCTGCTAACGAGATATGATCTACAAAGGTAGCTTGGAATTGTCACGTTCCTCACTACTACCACGGTCCAGCTAGTCAGGGAATATCTATGAGTACCCCAGCCTAAACACCACGTTTACGCCAGCAATGATTACTCTAAACTCTACGCGAAGAGATTAAAACAATAAGAACAATAAAACAAAAACTTACTATAATTTAGAAGTCGAATTAATGAAGAATCCTAGGAGCAAGCTTCGGGTTAGGAGAACTTGATCCCGCAGGTACAAGCTTGGAGTAGACACCGACAGGCCGGGCTTCCTCCATTCTACACCTCCACTCTATCTCTCTCAATCTAGTAGAAACTAGAAGATCTATTTCTACCTTACATTGATTGCTAAGCCTAAAAAGAAATATTAATTAGAGAAGAGGTTTTCCTTCGAGGGCACCCCTCAGTCTCTATGATAATTTCTTCATGTCTTCTAGGAGCCAGGGGGGCCTCGCTTATATAGTCCTCCCCTTCTATGCGTTTTTGGGTCGATAGCCGAGGTGGTACTATGTTTTTCTTGATCCAATAGGTCGGTGGAATATCCTGAGCGAAGGAGTCCTGAATTGGCTCCAGCAGGGGGGCGGGCGCCCAGGCTTCCAGGGCGGGCGCCCTGGGCCTGGCCCAGCTTTGCCTCCGCTTCGGTCTCGTTGCTTCTGGAGTCTTCTAGATGATGTAAAATTGCGCGGTGCGTTGATATCTCTATGTAATCCTCACATGTGGGCCTTTCTTCCTTATTTCCTGATAACCCCCTGCAGAAACAGATAAACAACAAAACTCGTGGAATTCTGTCAGATCAAACCCTAATTCTAGGTGATGGTTGCATATTGGTCCTTTCTCTTGTTTATTTGATTATTAAAATTGATACTTAAGAACCGTCAACAAATACCCCCATACTTAGGCTTTTACTCGTCCTCGAGAAAAGGATGGTTAAGAAAAATATCTGGGGTAAACATTTTAAAGCATTCTCTTTATAATTGCAGGGTGTTAAAAATTCACTGTGTACCATAGTCAGGGATGTATATGATTAAGAGTAAAGATCCTTTCTTCTCAATCCTGTTACTTGGAGTTTTTGAATATATTTTTAAAGAAAGTTAGCATACCTTTTGATCCTCATAGGTTCTCTCAGATCACTCATTATCTTTTATATATTTCTCACTGAGGCTGTTTTAATTTTGCAAAAATTCTCAAGCATACTTACTTTGCATTTATTGCCTGATCAAAACGGGATCCGAGGAGGGGAATGTCATACTCTTAGATCAAAGACTTTGGAAATTAAAAACTTTGTCATCTCTTGCTGCATATTGCTTATTAGAGGGACCATGGGCTATCATTTATTTTATTATTATTTTTTTTTAAGTGGATACTGAGGTACCCCTAATTCTACTGCCGGACACTTGTCCATTTTTTTCTGCGAGGTTGTCGAGCACTTGCTCCTTTTTATTTCCTCGAAATATCTTCTATTTTTGCATAGCCCATGCCTCTAATGCAATAATACTTCGGAAGAGTGAATCTTACTGAAATAGTGTCTTGATCTTGGGAGCATGATAAATCTCTCAACAAGGGTCTAACTCATTTTGAACAAACTCAATACAGAGCAGATAGCTTTTATAATCATAATTAATATTTCAGTTTTATCAGGCATATAAAACACTGAGGATGGTAGCTAGAAATTTGAATATTTTGAAATAAATTCTCCAAGCAACCATGATATCAAGAATAAGAAACTCATACTCTACCATCACATATTCCATATTGACTTAAGTAACACAGGGTTTTTTTTAAATGATTTTATACTAATTGCAAGTTTTCAGGAAATATCACAGATTGAGATTAATCATGATTAGAAATATTTTAATCTTTTTATTTTATCATGTCGAAAACAGAAATCTGCATAATCCAAAATAAATATATGTGTAAAGTAAAGTGTGCAGAGTGTGTACCTTAGTGGTGGAGTGGTGTAGTCGGAGTGTGTTTGGCATGTTGAGGGATCTCCCCCATACTTGTTTTCTGCTTTCTTGTACAAAAATAAAGTAGAGACACACAAGACATAATAATAATACTCTTTATTGATCTTGAGGCATTTATTACAAAAGACTGATAGCAAACTGATAGCAAACTAATAATAGCAAACTTAAACAGAATTTAAAGATAACTAAGATGTATTGCCTCAAGGTCTAATCTAGATAACTTAGCGGCGCTCTAATTCCTTGATCTTCTTGTTGGCACTGGCAAGATCCTGCCTAAGGCCTAGTATAACGGTGTTGTGGTTAGAGAGCTGCCTAGTGAGGGAATTAATCGAGGACTGGAGGTCTATGATAATTCTATCTAGCCTGCGAACTTCCTCATCAATATCCATTATAGTCTTGCGACGCTTGGGAGGTGTCTCAAAAGCATTGAGAGCGTGCTTCGGGGCTGCCTTTGGAGGGATGAAACGGACTTTGGATGCTCTAATCCCTTCAAAGTAAGGCCTTTCCTCCTCCGTAGTGTAGCGAACGCTGCTGATCTCGCCGCTTCGGTTGGTCTTGACTCCAACGACCCTCTCATTGGGTCTAGGTGGAAGGACTCTTGTGCCGATTGGCACCTTGATAGTGGTCTTCGTATTGGATGATGGTCCTTTGAGAAGTAGGGTTTGTGGTGGTGCGGTGAGAACTGGTTGAGCATGGTAAGATTGGGCGGAGCTGCGTTGACGTAATGGCATGGCTTCTAGCTGACGTTCTGTGTTGGCCGGGACGAGAGCACGGGCATCGGGGTCTTCCACTGGCTCCATGTTGAGGTTGAAGGGGACGACTTCCCAATCGTCGTGGTACTTGTCGGCCATTGGAGTAGCAAGGAACTAATAAAATTTTAATTGAAGGAGAGCTAATCAAGCTCTAATTGAAAGAGAGAAAGCTTGGTGGCTTGGTGTTTGAAAACTGAGGTCAGGGGTCTGTTTATATAGGGGTCAAAAGGATGCCTCTATGGGTTGTTCGGGTTGCTCCCATCGATGTGCGTGGGAAACTTTCCATCCGAGGAGTTATTCGGATCACCCTAAGTGCATTTTCCATAACAGAGAAAGTCGGGACCGAGGGGGAACAGGGGCAGGGCGCCCGCCCACTTGACCTGGGCGCCCGCCCTCTCTCTGGCCCCTCTGTGGGCCCACTTCTCCGAGCGCGTTTCTAGATGCGAAATTATTTAGAAAAATATATATATGCCCCAAAACCATCAGACCAAAAGTGTCGGGCTCTAATTTTCTATGGGAAGGTAAAAATGGACTACGTCTATTTCTTCAAATTCCTCATTGGGCTCTAAAAATAATTTAAGACGTTGACCATTTACCTTGAATAACGTACCTTTATTATTTTGAAGTGTGATAGCTCCGTGGGATGATGAATTGATTACCTTGAATGGTCCTTCCCATTTGCTCCGGAGTTTTCCATGCCCGAAAAGCTTCACCCTGGAATTAAAAAGTAATACCTTATCTCCGGGTGTGAACTCCTTCTTTTTGATTCTCTTGTCATGCCACCTCTTGACTCTTTCTTTGTAGATCTTTGAATTGTGATATGCCTTCTCTCGCCATTCTTCCAATTCTGATAGTTGCATTCTTCTATAATCTCCAGCAACATCTAGGTCCATATTCCATCTCTTTATGGCCCAGTGTGCTTTTAACTCTAGTTCAACAGGTAGATGGCAAGTCTTCCCGTACACCAATTGGTATGGAGACATTCCAATTGGGGTCTTGTATGCTGTCCGGTATGCCCAGAGTGCATCGGGTAACTTGTCTTTCCACGCCGTTCCCATTTCATTTACTGTCTTCTGAAGAATATTCTTGATTTGTTTGTTGGAAGTCTCTGCTTGGCCACTTGTCTGAGGATGATAGGGGGTAGCGACATTGTGACGGATTCCATGTCTTGATAGATATTGCTTGAAGCGTTTGTCGATGAAGTGTGCTCCTCCATCACTCATCACTACTCTGGGGACTCCAAATCTTGGAAATATAATTTCTTCAAACATCCTCTTTGAACTGACGTTGTCGGCATGCTTGCAAGGTAATGCTTCTACCCACTTGGAGACATAGTCAACTGCCACCAAGATGTACTCACACTTCTTTGATGGAGGAAATGGACCCATGTAGTCTATTCCCCAGACATCAAAGAGCTCAATCTGAAGGTTGTTGGTGAGTGGCATTGCATCCCTTGTATTTATGTTTCCGTGTCTTTGACATGGCCCACATCTTCTCATATATTGCTTCGTGTCTTCATACATTGTAGGCCAATAGAATCCACACTGTCAGATCTTTGAATGTGTACGGAATGCTCCATAGTGACCTCCATATGGTGATGAATGACATCTGTCGATGATCTTCCATCCTTCCTCAGTGGTCACACATCTCCTGAGTAAGCCATCAGAGCATACTCGGAAGAGGTATGGCTCATCCCATATATGTGAACGACTTTCTTGAGTAAGCTTCTTTTTGTTTGCTCCTGGTGGTACATACCCTGAAACCATAAAATTAACAATATCTGCATACCAAGGGTCAGACCTGTTAATCCCGTAGAGCATGTCGTCCCGGAGTGAATCATTGATGGGGGTTTCCTGTGGACTCTTAAAATACATTCTAGACAAGTGATCAGCAACAAAATTTTCTACTCCTTTTTTATCTTTTATTTCTAAGTCAAATTCTTGGAGTAATAAGATCCATCTAATCAGGCGAGGTTTAGCATCTTTTTTAGTGAGCAAATATTTTAATGCAGCATGATCAGTGTAAACAATTATTTTAGCTCCAACTAAATAAGATCTAAATTTATCTATGGCAAAGACAACAGCCAGAAGCTCTTTTTCAGTGGTTGCATAATTAAGTTGAGCTCCTGTCAAAGTTTTACTGGCATAAGCAATTGCATGATGCTTCTTATCTTTAGTTTGTCCTAATACTGCCCCCACAGCATAATCACTAGCATCACACATAATTTCAAAAGGCAACGACCAATCAGGGGGTTGAATGATTGGTGCAGAGATGAGTGCTTTCTTTAATAAATTGAAAGATGTTAGACATGCATCATCAAATTCGAAAGGAGCATCCTTGGCTAGCAAAAGAGTAAGTGGTCTAGCAATAAATGAAAAATCTTTTATGAATCTACGATAAAAACCAGCATGGCCAAGAAAACTTCGAATTCCTTTTATGTTCACAGGTGGAGGTAGTTGTTCAATTACTTCAATTTTAGCTTTGTCTGCCTCAATACCTCTTTCAGACACTAAGTGTCCTAGCACTATTCCTTCTCTAACCATAAAATGACATTTTTCCCAATTAAGGATTAAGTGCTTTTCTTCACATCTTTGCAAAACCTTGTCTAAGTTTTCAAGACAACTATCAAAAGTTTTTCCATAAACAGAGAAATCATCCATGAAAACTTCCATAATCTCTTCAATCATATCAGAAAATATAGACATCATACATCTTTGAAAAGAAGCTGGTGCATTACATAACCCAAAAGACATTCTACGGTAAGCATAAGTTCCATAAGGGCATGTAAAAGTGGTTTTGCTTTGATCATCAGGATGGATCGGGATCTGATGATACCCTGAAGAACGAATGGTTTGCTAACCGCTCTAGCATCTCATCTATAAAAGGTAAAGGAAAGTGATCCTTTCTCATGGCTTTGTTTAATTTTCTATAGTCTATGCACATCCGCCATCCTGTGATGGTGCGTTGCGGAATTAGCTCATTCTTTTCATTCATAATAACTGTCATGCCTCCCTTTTTGGGCACAACTTGTACTGGGCTTACCCACTCACTGTGCAGCACAGGATATATAATCCCTGCATGCAGCAACTTAATAACTTCCTTTTTAACTACCTCTCTCATAGTGTTGTTAAGTCTACGTTGGGGTTCTCGAGTGGGTGTAACAGAAGGATCTGTTGGAATACGATGGGTACAAATCATAGGACTGATTCCTGTAAGATCTTGAAGTGAGTAGCCGAAAACTGAGTGATGTTTCTCAAGAATGGTCATTAATCGTAGAGTTTGATCCTGAGTGAGTTTATCGCTAATGATCACAGGGAACTCTGGATTATTGTTTAGGAAAGCATAGGTAAGACCAGGTGGTAAAGTTTTAAGTTCTATGGGGGGTCTAGGTGTTTCTGCAAACTCATCTAAGGGTTCAGGCTCGGAAGGTTCGTCTTCTTCTTCTGTGAAGAAAGGAGTTTCGTCTTCTAAGTCTGGTTCATCTAAAAGCTCTAGAGATGCAGCCTTTACTTCCTCCATAGGATCAGGCAAAAGATATGACTCGGCCTTATTATTTAAGGAGTGTGAAATTATCATTGGGAATTGAAAAGTTTTTCCAAAAGAAATGTGTAGCTTTCCAGTATGACCTTCATAAAGGAGTCTTCTAAAAGGTTGTCCTATTAACAGGTCGAAGTCCCATGTATCAAAGATATAGAAGTTCAAGTGCACCATGGAGCCTTCTACCGTAAGAGGTAGGACATTAATAATTCCAAGACTGGGGACTAATCGTCCCGAAGATTCCTTTATGACCTTTGTTGTGGGGGTTAAGATAAGATTTTTAAATAGTTTAAGTGCAAACGATTCAGACATAATGTTGATCCCCACAACAGGATTATAAAGAGCATTAAATCGATCAGAATTATAAGCACAACGTATAGTTATAGAGGGTGTGTCCAAACGGATCACATCAGAGGAAAGCTCTGATTCCTCCAACCATTCGCTACTCATTACTGAGATAAGCTCTCTCAATTGATATTCACTTGGTAAATAAATGCTAAACTGGCCGTTTTGGGGTTTGTCAATAGAATGGTAGTTTGAAATATTTCCAAAATCAGCAAAAAGATCGGATTCTATATCCAGCATGAAGTCCGGTAGTGGAATTTCTTCCTCTTGAGGCTCAGAACTTGGGATAGCTAAAGTAGATGAAGAATTTGGCAGAGTGTCTACTTCGGCTTCGTAGGTTTCATCATGAAGGGTATTATCCATCTCAGCTTCTAGGATTCTATCTAGGATCACTCTAGCTTCATTAGAAGGGATGCGAAAGAAAGAACCTCTAGACATTGTGTGCAGCATTTGTTTGTGATTTTTATGAAGACCTCGAAAAAAGTGAAATAAAAGAACAGGGTCTTCAAGATTAAGGTTTGGACCAGATTCTAAAAGATGAGAAAAACGTTTCCAGGATTTTCCCAAAGTTTCATTATCTTTTTGTTTAAAAGATAGGACTTCGAGTCTAAGGTCGGCTATACGGTCAAGGGAATAAAAATCTAGACAAAAGTTGGCTCGTAAAACTCCCCATTCACCTTGTTGTTGACTTACCTTCTGACTGTACCATTGTCTAGCTTCTCCCCTTAAAGAAAAAGGAAAAAGCTTCCAACGTAAAGTTTTATCAGAAATGCCTTCCATGCGAAGACAATCACATGTTTGCTCAAAATCTCTAATATGAAGGTAAGGGTTTTCGTCTTCCTTTCCCGAAAAAGATAAGTTTTGAATCATGGCAATCAACCTAGAACTTAACTTATACTGGGGTGTTTGAATAGGCTGTGATGATTCCCATGGTAAAAGGTCAGTTGCTAAAGGGATTGCAGACTCATGGATCGATTTAGAATTTTGGTTTTCCATAAGGTAAGAGTAAAGAAAAATAAATAAAGAATATAAAAGATAAGAAAAGATAAAAGTATAGATACAAGCTAGTAGCAAGACACAGGTTATCTCAGCAACCGTCTTTCTCCCCGGCAACGGCGCCAGAAATGCTTGTTGATATTTGCGAACGCAATAAGGAATTGATCCGCAAGCGCACGGATATTGGTGAGCACTTCACCCGGGAGGTTATCCAGAGTATCGTATTTATTTTTTTACCACTAGGAGAAAGAGTGCATCTGACTAACCGGTCTATTACTACTAACCTTTAGGCACAAAGAATGTCTTTCGATGTGAGTGATAAATAGAGAAGACTGCAACCGTAGTCTCCTTCTAACCTTGGTAAGGATGATCTATTGTTCTAATGGGGAGGCTAACGGAATCTAGACACCACAAAGGATGTTCAACCCGCACCTATAAACCCTATCCTTCCTGCTAACGAGATGTGATCTACAAAGGTAGCTCGGAATTGTCACGTTCCTCACTACTACCACGGTCCAGCTAGTCAGGGAATATCTATGAGTACCCCAGCCTAAACACCACGTTTACGCCAGCAATGATTACTCTAAACTCTACGCGAAGAGATTAAAGTAAACTCATAAACCATAAGAACAATAAAACAAGAACTTACTAGAATTTAGAAGTCGAATTACTGAAGAATCCTAGGATCAAGCTTCGGGTTAGGAGAACTTGATCCCGCAGGTACAAGCTTGGAGTAGACACCGACAGGCCGGGCTTCCTCCACTCTACACCTCCACTCTATCTCTCTCAATCTAGTAGAAACTAGAAGATCTATTTCTACCTTACATTGATTGCTAAGCCTAAAAAGAAATATTAATTAGAGAAGAGGTTTTCCTTCGAGGGCACCCCTCAGTCTCTATGATAATTTCTTCATGTCTTCCAGGGGCCAGGGGGGCCTCGCTTATATAGTCCTCCCCTTCTATGCGTTTTTGGGTCGATAGCCGAGGTGGTACTATGTTTTTCTTGATCCAATAGGTCGGTGGAATATCCTGAGCGAAGGAGTCCTGAATTGGCTCCAGCAGGGGGGCGGGCGCCCAGGCTTCCAGGGCGGGCGCCCTGGGCCTGGCCCAGCTTCGCCTCCGCTTCGGTCTCGTGGCTTCTGGAGTCTTCTAGATGATGTAAAATTGCGCGGTGCGTGGATATCTCTATGTAATCCTGACATGTGGGCCTTTCTTCCTTATTTCCTGATAACCCCCTGCAGAAACAGATAAACAACAAAACTCGTGGAATTCTGTCAGATCAAACCCTAATTCTAGGTGATGGTTGCATATTGGTCCTTTCTCTTGTTTATTTGATTATTAAAATTGATACTTAAGAACCGTCAACAGAAGGCGTGCGACCTCCTCCTCCAAGCCTACATGAATAAGTCCTCTGGTCAGCGGAGTCAACCAACGCAGCTACAAGCAGCTGCCTCGGAGAGCGAGACTAACCTTCTCGCTGCCGAAACTTGTAACAGAACCGTCCAATTTATAACAATTCAAGTGAATTAGTGACCACTGAGGCAGTCAAGCCAATGGACTTGAACCCATATAAACCCGGTAGTCCGACGAAATCTCAAAAGACCTCGATTCAACCAACATACAACCAAGATCGTACATGATCAAGCATCACCATCACAGATTACAACATCCATCACAGAACATAGTTTTACATCACATCAGAGTTTAAAAGAGGTTATTACAACCATCGCAGTAGCGGAAATAAAAGTAGTTTTGAAACAACACCAACAGTTATATTACATGCCAGCTCTATGGTCAAGTCCCAACAAAAGCATAACTGAAGATAAAGAATGTGATCACGCCCATGATCTACTCATCATCCGCAGCTGGGTGATGACAGTTAGCGCAATAGCCGTGATAGACGATATCATCTGCAACAGGGGTAAATAAAACCCTGAGTACGAGAATGTACTCAGCTAGACTTACCCGTCATAAACCAGAAATAAAGTGACACCAAGGAGTATGCAAGGCTGATCTCTGTGGACTGGTTTGACTCACCTTTTGCATAAAAGCCTTTGTTGTAAATAATTCATGTATTATATTTCAGCAGCAAGTTTATCACTTAGCAACTATCCACTAGATTAGCACCTACTCTAAGCATACACTTGAGTCTTTAAGCATTACAATAATAACCATATCCGGATTATCACATAGCCATCATCATTCTCATCATAACCATTAAGTTGATTTAGTGAATTCTACGTTGCCGCTGACCAAGTCAAGTTCTCACTATCCGGGAGAGACGGTGATTCGAATCGATTCCTAACACTCACCCAAGCATACTTCATGACGGCAGCTCGGATCACCTTTAGCACAACTCCGGACCAATTCGCGGGTCCGTACGGCGCCGCACCCCAGGGACCGCCAATCTGCCAGGGTCAGGACTCTAACCTGACACCTCGGTCTTACGCCATTGACTCCCCGCACATCCTTGCTACCAACCGGGGTGCACACTTGAACCAAACGGGGTATCCGGCTGGAGATGCACTCGTAGGCTTCGCGGTCGGAACGACTTATCCGGCCAACTAAGTGATAGGCATGCGTTCAACATGACACGGGGACGTACAGCGATTCGGTCCTTAAACGACACAGACGGGGATAGATTCACACCCAAGACCTCCATGCCTTGTTGCTGCACCATCGTCATCCCGCCCGGTCTCAAGTTCATTATTAGCACATGGTTATTTCCACGATAGCAAATATAGCCAACCGTGATCATCATCCACCTATCTCTCGCAGGTGACAGGAAATCACCCGGCTTCTACCGAGCTAAGCATAGCTAAGCAATACTTCGATCCTGGACCTACTTTGGTGAGGTATGCAGTGGACAAGGTAGTCATTATGCAGCAAGGGTGTCATATCAATGCCTACCACTTAATGCATCAATATATATAACCATAGTCAATTGATAGCTGAACACAATTAACAAAATAGTAGGAGGCTTATAATGCTCCGGGGCTTGCCTTCAACGTAGGTAGAGGGACGGTGGTCAGGGCACTCCGGCAAATCCTCCTCCTCCTCAGCTCCCTGAGGTAGTTCCACTTGCTGTCCTTCCGGCTCCGGCAGCTCGAACTCCAGCACCGTTACTCCCTTGGGTACACCTATGTATGCATGACAAGGAAATGAATATAGAGAATGCACATATGATGTATGATGTCATGATGAGGAGCCAAAGGAATATAAAACAAGGTATAGCATGAGCATAACTTCTAAGATTAAGTGAATCATGGATTAACAAGTAAGTGCAAACTTCTTTTCTGGTAGAGAGACTAAATAGACAAGTTAAACAAGTCCTAGCTACTCTTACCCAGTCACTGGTTTAGTAGGCAAACCAACCAGTCACAAGTTCCAGCTATAACTCGAGTATCACTTAACCAAATTAAGCAAGTAAGCACTTTCTGGAAAGCTTAACAAATTGTCTACAATTTACCTTTATACATCCCAGCATGATTCCCAACCGAAATATGCTAAAACATACAAAGTTGGCTGGCTGCTCTGGAAATTCCAGAGAGCAAGCACTTTGTAGCAGCTACTTGAAATATGTATAACTTTCAAACTACTCAACCAAATGTCATGACATTTGGAGACGAAGTAGATCAGTAAGTTAGCTACAAGTTTGTTGTAGACAAGTTTCCCAGAAAACACAATCTTCACATAGCTCCTAATCAATTGCCATCAGCTGTATAGAAATGCTCTAGGAAAGGCAAAAATAGCTAAAATAATATTTTGCACATATTGAGAATATATCACAGGGATAAACCAATAGCACCAATAGATAGAACATATCTAAGAAACACCAGAAAACATCATGGCAAGGTCTAAAACTATTTCTATCATCACCTTTTCCATTTATTTAATTATTAAGGTGATTTAATGAACATATACTCCAAGTGTTCCAAAAATCCTAAGAAAATTACAGCAAGCTACTTTTGCTAACATAAGATCACTGTAAAACTTTCAGAACATTTTCACATACACATTGGGAGGTATAAAAATAACAAGCTAGTAAAGGCATGCAAGGCATAAATGTGAAATCCTATCAAAAAGTGTCAAACAACAGATTTCAGATTTTTCCTAGCTTTGTCCACACATAAGTACAACACTCAGCAAGTTTCACCATAAAAGGAGTTATACTTTAATTATCAAAAATACCACAAGATTCTCCTATTTAAGCAAGGATTAATTATAACTTCCCAACCAGGCTTCCACAAATCATGAAAAATTTATCAGAGCCTAATCATAACATAAGTAACAACTCCCCAAATTTGCATGGCCAGCAGATCAATAGATCTCAAGATGAAATTACCCACTGAAAATTCAAGATTAATTTATATCTATTTATTTCTGCAAAAACATGGCATGTTTCATATTTTTATTAAAAACTAGAATTCTGCTGGAACCTAGCAAAATTGGAATCACCACATTTGGATCTCTAAAACTCCAGATATGAATTTTACAAAAACAGCTTTGGCTCTGCACAACAGTGAACCAGAGGGGGTGACACAGAGAGACTGACATCCGGGACCCACACGTCAGTGAAACGGGGACAGGGGAGATGCTCGTCGCCGGCGAAGCTCGACGACGACGAGGTCTCGGCCGGATCTAAGGGCACCTACGTGTTCCTCTCGTCAAGGCGACTCTGTTGACCTACTTTACGCGCGCTCTACTGGACTCTAGGGTGCTCGCCGTCGGAAATGGCGGAGCGGCGGCGCTGCGCGGCGATACGCCGGCGGATCCAGGCGATGGCGACGCGGTAGAGCGTCATGCCGAGCATCAGTGAACCAAGGGAAAGCGGTAGGAACAAGAATGGAGGGAAATGGTGGAGCAGAGAGGCCTGGCCACGTTGCCGGTGAGCTCGAGCGGAACTCCGGCGAGGAAGAACTGCTCGGAGCTCGGCAATGCCGCCTTACCCATGCTCGACAGTGGCCAAGGAGGTGACGCCGAGGTAGAGGAGGCTCTGGCGAAGCTTTTGGCGGGCTGGCTTGGCCGGAGATGGCGACAAGAGCTCGGGCGACGCGGCCGTTCCACGGCGGAGCTCGCCGAGGCGAAATGGAGAAGGGAGAGAGCGCTGGAGAGGCGAAATGAGGACGGCCGGGGCTCGGGGTGGCGTCGTGGCATCCAAGTGAAGGCGCCGGGGCTGACAGGCGGGGTCGCCGTCGACGTACGGCCGCCATGGGTCATCCACGCGTCGGCCGGCCGGCGACTGACGAAACTGTATCGCACGATTCAGTCGTCGTCGACCGTGTCTGAAACCCAAAGTTCACCGGCGTTTTACTCTCAGCTCACTCGATGGTTTTGGCTCAAACTTGTTCCTTTGGATAGAGCTACACGAGTTCTACAACTTTGATTACAAGACCAAAGTCTAACTCGGTCTGGATTTCAAACTACAAAGCTCCCAACAACCCTTGGTCGAAACTGCGTGATCCAACACTTAGCCAAATTCGGCTAAGTATGAAATCAGCCCTGATTTTTGACTTGTGAGCAATTTTTGGATGTGTTCTAAGCTTTTTCATAAAAAGTCATCAACATAACTTTTGTAGCTTATGAAATTCTCTACAACTTTGCTTCAGGTACCAAAGACATGCAAGGTTTCTAACATTACTTACATAAAACATCTTTGAAAAGAGGTCTAGGAGTCAAAACAAGCCATTCTAGGTTTAACCCTAACCTAGGGGCATTTTTGGCCAAAACCTTCAACATGGACTTTGCTCCAAATGATATTCTAGACATGATTGAAGTATTTTGGAAGACAATGTACATTTATTTGCATTGGTTACCCCTTATAGTTACTCAATTCAAGTCACACAAGCAATTCAATCATACATGGTATACATAAGAGGACATGTGATCATGATAGATGCTTATGAATGAGCATGATGATGCTTATGTTGATGCAATGCTCATGGTTAACATGCAAGCTAACACTAGGAGTGTTACAGCCCTCCCCCCTTACAAAAATCTCGTCCCGAGATTTGAAAGACGTACCACTTTTCGTAGAATGAGGGATAAGTTACTTGTAAATAGTCTTCCCTTTCCCAAGTGGCATCTCTCTCATTTTGCCGGTTCCACAAAACTCTAAAAAGTTTGATCACTCTCCCACGAGTAACCCGTTCCTTGACATCAAGAACTTGCACAGGCTTTTCTTCATAAGATAGGTCTGACTGCAACTTGATATCTCTTGTTTCAACTCTCTCTTCGGGCACACGAAGACACTTCTTGAGTTGAGACACGTGGAATACAGGGAAAATAGCTCTCATTTCGGGAGGTAGTTGTACTTTGTAAGCTACCTTACCACTCTTCTCAATGATTTGGTAGGGACCCACATACCTAGGGGCAAGTTTTCTTTTAACACCAAAGCGATTTACTCCTTTCATGGGTGATACTTTTATGTACACAAAGTCACCTATTTCGAACTCGATTGGCTTTCTTCTTCGGTCAGCATAGCTTTTCTGCCTAGCTTGGGCAGCTCTCATGTGTTGCTGAATGATGAGAACTTGTTTCTCAGCTTCCTTGACGAAGTCAATTCCGTAGTACCTCCTTTCACCTGGTTCGACCCAGTTTAGAGGAGTTCTACATTTGCGGCCATACAAAGCTTCGAAAGGGGCCATTTGGATGCTTTCTTGATAACTATTATTGTAAGAGAATTCAGCTAACGGTAGCCATTTCTCCCATGCACCCTTGGCAGATATAACACATGCCCTCAACATATCCTCTAGAATTTGATTCACACGCTCAGTCTGACCGGAGGTTTAAGGATGATAGGCTGAACTGCGAACCAATTTTGTACCAAGGAGTGAATGCAGATGCTCCCAAAAGCGAGCAGTGAACTGTGGGCCTCTATCAGAAATGATAGTGCGAGGCACTCCGTGCAATTTAATTATCTGAGAGAAGTACAACTCAGCATAGTCGGATGGCCGGTATGTAGAGTGTATAGGAATAAAATGAGCTGACTTGGTTAAACGGTCAACAATCACCCATATAGAATTGTGTCCTTTTTGAGTCAGGGGAAGTCCAACAATGAAATCCATGCTGATTTCTTCCCACTTCCACCCTGGAACCGACAAGGGTTGCAATAAACCTGCAGGTTTGAGGTGAACTGCCTTCACCCTGCACCAGGTATCACACCTAGCAACATAAGCTGCTATCTCTTTCTTCATTTTGGTCCACCAGAAACGAGGTCTCAAGTCTTGGTACATTTTGCTACTCCCCGGATGAATGGACAACTTGGAAGAATGAGCTTCTTCTAAGATCTTGTTGTGTAGGTCACGGTCTTTGGGTACTACTAGTCGATTGTCAAACCACAGTACACCTTTCTCATCTACCCTGAAATGCTTGGTGTCTTGCTCTTGCATCTTTCTCTTGATATGAAAAATACCAGGATCAGATTTTTGGAGCTCTATGATTTGACTCTCTAATGAGCAACTGACTATAATGTTGTGCAGGACCGCAGGATGCAATAAATTGAAGCCTTCCTCTAGGAGAGGTCTAACATGTTGTTTCCGACTGAGAGCATCAGCTACAACATTGGCTTTGCCTGGATGATAGTGTACTTCTAAATTGTAGTCTTTTATCAATTCTAGCCATCTTCTTTGTCTCATATTCAGCTCGGGTTGTGTAAAGATATATTTGAGGCTCTTTTGGTCAGTGTAAATGTGACAAAGATTACCCAACAGATAGTGTCTCCAGAGTTTCAATGCATGTACAACTGCTGCTAACTCTAGATCATGAGTAGGGTAGTTGGCTTCGTGTTTCCTCAGTTGCCGAGAAGCATAGGTAATAACTCGGCCTTCTTGCATAAGCACACAACCTAGGCCAGTGCCAGATGCATCACAAAAGACATCAAATGGCTTTTCAATGTCAGGTTGTGCCAAAATAGGAGCGGTGGTCAGCAAATGGCGTAGAGTGGTGAAAGAAACTTCACACTCCTCGGACCACACAAACTTCACATCTTTTTTGCAGTAGCTTGGTCATAGGCTTAGCTATTTTGGAAAAGTCTGGAATGAAGCGCCGATAATAACCAGCTAGACCGAGAAAACTCCGAACCTCGTGCACTGAAGTCGGGGCCTTCCAGTCGAGAACCTCTTGCACCTTTGATAGGTCAACAGAAATACCCTCTTCGGATAAAATATGGCCTAAGAAAGGCACTTTCTTCAGCCAAAACTCACACTTGCTGAACTTGGCATAGAGCTGATGTTCTCGCAATCTAGTGAGTACAATCCGAAGGTGCTTCTCATGTTCTTGTGCATTTTCAGAATACACCAATATATCATCGATGAACACCACCACAAACTTATCCAGTTCAGGCACGAACACCGCATTCATCAGGTACATGAAATGAGCAGGGGCATTAGTCAGACCAAAGGGCATGACTAAATACTCATACAACCCATACCTGGTAGAGAAAGCCGTTTTAGGAATGTCTTCACGGTGGATCTTGATTTGATGATACCCAGATCTCAGATCGATTTTGGAGAATACTTTGGCCTTGGCTAATTGATCAAACAGGATATCAATGCGAGGCAGTGGATACTTGTTTTTGATAGTCACGGCATTCAGCGGATGATAGTCTACACACATACGTAGAGACTTGTCCTTCTTCTTAACAAAGAGAGCCGGACAACCCCATGGAGAAGAGCTAGGCCGAACGAGACCCTTCTCTAGGAGTTCTTGCAATTGCTTTTTCAACTCTGCCAATTCATTGGGTGGCATTCGATATGGCCTTCTAGAGATAGGTGCGGTACCCGGAATTAGATCAATTTTAAACTCAATGTCCCTGTCCGGTGGCAACCCAGGCAGATCCTCTGGAAAGACATCCGAAAACTCACACACTATTGGAATCTCTGCCACAGTGAGTGGTCTAATAGCATTAGTAGTGTGAAGAATGTCATCGCACTTGGGAAGTTGGACCAAGAAGGCTTCTTTGCCATTAGGCTCTCGCAACATCACTACCCTCGTAGAGGTGTCTATTAGTACCCCATTATTTTTCATCCAATTCATCCCTAAAATAACATCTATGCCCAAGCCCGGCAAAATTACCAGATTTGCTGAAAAGTTACGACCCTCAATAGCAATATTCACATCCTTCACTAATTGGTTTGTGGAAATTTGGTTACCAGCAGCACTAATGCAAAATTTTCCACTATCAAGGTCAATGACATGTTGCCCATGCTTAGATGCGAATGCTTGACTCATACATGAATGTGAAGCTCCAGAATCAAATAAGACAACTGCAGGGTGTTGATTTACAAGGAACATACCAGCGGTGACAGCTTCACCCTCAGGGATTTCTTCAACAGTGGTGTAGTGCACACGACCTATACGGTTATTGCCTCCAGATGCAGCATTTCTCTTAGGATAAGGGCAATCTCTCGCCCAATGACCAACTTGCTTGCAATTGAAGCAGGGACGGTTATCAGGAGGATTCTTGGGACTTCCTTGACCCGTGGCACCTCTTGGGAGAGCAACTGTGAAGGACTTGTGAACTCCCGTCTTCGCATTTGACTTTTTCTGCAGCGGTCTGTACCTTGTCACAGCATTGGGTGGGCGATAGGCCGGTTTACTTGTCACTGGAGCCTTGGATTGTGAAGCACCTGCCTCATAAGCCCTCTTGCGGTTTTTGGACACGGCATACACAGCATTGGAGTTCTCTTGAGTCAATGCATCACTCACAAACTCATTAAAGGTGGTACTCTTGTTACCAGCCATGTTCTTGGACAACTTGGGTCCCAACCCTATCTTGAAACTAGCGAGCTTCTTGACTTCAGTGTGAACCATCTCAGGAGCATAGCGAGACAAATTGTTAAAAGCATGAAGATACTCAGTCAAGCTTTTAGTGCCTTGCGTCAGATTCATAAACTCAGTGTGCTTGATAGTCATTAAGCCTTGTGGAATATAAGTGTTCCTGAAAGCAGTTGTGAACTGATCCTAGGTCACAACAACATTGGCAGGTAAGCTGGTCCTGTAATGACTCCACCAGACACCTGCTTTGCCCTCCAACTGGTGGGCTGCATATTCCGCCTTCAGCTCTTCGGTTAACCTTACCAAACGGAATTTCTGTTCAAGAGTGTTAAGCCACTCATCAGCTTCTAGAGGTTCAACAGCCTCCTTGAACAGCGGTGGTTTTGTGTCTTGGAAATCCTTGAAACTGCTGTACTGATTTGCCTCTCCGCCTTGGCGGACATGGCGACCACCCCGGTTCTGCTGCGCCATAGTCTGCATAGCCTCATTGAGCATACGCTGGCCCTCAACAAGAGCTGCCAATAGCTCAGTAGGCGTAGGCGGGGGAGGAGGTGGTGGCGGTGGCACCTCGTTGTGACCGGAGCGAGTATTGCGAGCCATCTGCACAAGGCATACCAAGCGATTGTTTCAGGCGACAGATATAATTGTCATGAACTTCAATTGCTGCCATACGGAATTTAATGAAGTAAATTCACATAAATCAAGCCGCAATAATCCATGTACAATAAAAAAATATCTGCCATGACACTTGGTTCTTCTCGCGGTCAATCACAGCCACAATTTCACAAAGATTAAAGACATTGCAGGGAATTATTTAGGCTCAACATAAAACATGGAGCATCACAAATAAGTGCATAGGGTTACATAGAGTCATTGTCACAACTTAAGGGTTTACAGGAGGGGCACCATGGCCAAATACATAGAGTCTCAACTAAAATTCAGATTACATGTCCATTACATAAAGAGATGGAAACTGATACATGATCATAAAATCATTGCTAGGCTACATATCTTCCTCGGATTCTCCATTAGAAACGATGCCATCATCCTGATCTTCCTCACTAGGAGCTTCTTCATGATTAAAAGGGGCTGGATGTGGAATAGGATTTATGATATTATTTAAGCGGTGGACATCTAATTGCAGCTCAGCAATCCTAGTAATCAGCTCTTCCTGTCTCATTTCAGCATGGAACAAGGCTCTAACTCTAGCGGCTTCTCTATTTTCAGCCAGGGGCATAGCCTCATCTCTCTCTCTAGTCATTTGCATCATGCGGGCTTGTGCTTCATTGCGCTCTCTAACTGCGTTTGCAACTTGATTGCGGCGGGCTTGCAAAGCGGTGTGATAGTTTTGGATTTCAGCTTGTGCATCCATAAAAGCCTTGCGGTGCTTGCGCACTCTCTTGCGCAGTTTGCGCTGCCCAACTTGTGCTTGTTGAAGCGCTAGCATGGCATCTATGTAGGTGTCCTGGCGCACATAGTACAGCTTAAGTACGGCTAACATGGCACTCATGGCAGGGCTAGAGCTATATCCTAGCAAGGTTTCTCTCAGCTCTAAAGACTCATTCCCAACCTGGGACACAAATGTGTCAGTTACACTCACCCTGGGAACGGATCCCGCTGGGCCATTCACTAGCTCATCACCATGCTCTTGGCAAATCTCTAGCAAAACCTCCAGGGCTGCTACCTGGGCACCCTCCCAAGGAGTTTGGCCATCACAGTCAACTAACCAACCTAGCCACTGTGGGTTATTTGGACAAGGGGGAACTGTAATTTGGACATCTACCCAAGGTAAGGCCCCTGCATGCTCGGCCTCAGTCCAAGTATACTTAGGTGGTTCCTCATATCCAACTGAACTTAGCACCCTCCACAACAAAGTAGGAGTGCCAAACATGTCCAGGAAAGTCTCACTCACGTGCGGGGCTGCCATCTGTAGAAAGACCACATTTGAGTAAGGGAGATTAATTACAAGGAGAGATAAAGAATCGTATTTTCAGAATTTAATACCCAAGTATTTCATAAAGAATGTATGAATGATTCATGATGCATGCACGTTCCATACGTCCTTTCCATCCCTAGAAGAAAGTTCTAACGGTATAGTCGGTGGCATACATACGTGCACTCTTTATACGCATCTACACGGTCTAAACGTTTCGTTGTTAGTGTACCTGCAGAAGATTCCATTTCAGCCCAGCCCCACAATAGTATAAATGCAGAAATGTAAAACCAATTATCAACACTCAAGCTAGGTACTCCGATATATATTCCCGAACATATATCGCAGCACGCTACCCATTTTGGATACACCCACCTATACATCAAATATGTATACCTGGCTGCACCTACTACCCACAATTAAGTACTTTCATATATACATGTGTGAAACATGTAAATATTCCAGTAACCACAGCTAACACTCCCCTAGACCGACGGTTGGACAGTCAAGCTCTCACAGCTCACACTTACCGTAGCGTAGAGGCATATAGATCCATACATTACCACTCAAGCAAGTGGCATCCATACAATTTCACGCCGTATGGACGACGAAAGAAAACAAACAAGCTTACCATGGCGTAGAGGTATGTGATCCATTCATTACCACTTAAGTAAGCGGTATCCATATAATTATACACCATATGGACGACGAAAGGAAAAACCCCATGTTAGTAATATTAAGCCACCTAGCATTCCTTATATGGGCATAAAGGGCATGACCACTGGCATGGTATAAGTTATCAAAACCTTTTTTTTTAAAACAACCCTATTTATAACCTAATTTGCCAAATTAGTTTGAGAAAACCAAATTCATTTGTTTTCAAATACATCTATGATGGTTATATGCTTAATCTTGCTCTGATACCAGCTGTAACAGAACCGTCCAATTTATAAGAATTCAAGTGAATTAGCGACCACAGAGGCAGTCAAGCCAATGGACTTGAACCCATATAAACCCGGTAGTCCGACGAAATCTCAAAAGACATCGATTCAACCAACATACAACCAAGATCATACATGATCAAGCATCACCATCACAGATTACAACATCCATCACAGAACATAGTTTTACATCACATCAGAGTTTAAAAGAGGTTATTACAACCATCGCAGTAGCGGAAACAAAAGTAGTTTTGAAACAACACCAACAGTTATATTACATGCCAGCTCTATGGTCAAGTCCCAACAAAAGCATAACTGAAGATAAAGAAGGTGATCACGCCCATGATCTACTCATCATCCGCAGCTGGGTGATGACAGTTAGCGCAATAGCCGTGATAGACGACATCATCTGCAACAGGGGTAAATAAAACCCTGAGTACGAGAATGTACTCAGCTAGACTTACCCGTCATAAACCAGAAATAAAGTGACACCAAGGAGTATGCAAGGCTGATCTCTGTGGACTGGTTTGACTCACCTTTTGCATAAAAGCCTTTGTTGTAAATAATTCATGTATTATATTTCAGCAGCAAGTTTATCACTTAGCAACTATCCACTAGATTAGCACCTACTCTAAGCATACACTTGAGTCTTTAAGCATTACAATAATAACCATATCCGGATTATCACATAGCCATCATCATTCTCATCATAACCATTAAGTTTATTTAGTGAATTCTACGTTGCCGCTGCCCAAGTCAAGTTCTCACTATCCGGGAGAGACGGCGATTCGAATCGATTCCTAACACTCACCCAAGCATACTTCATGACGGCAGCTCGGATCACCTTTAGCACAACTCCGGACCAATTCGCGTGTCCATACGGCGCCGCACCCCCGGGGACCGCCAATCTGCCAGGGTCAGGACTCTAACCTGACACCTCGGTCTTACGCCATTGACTCCCCGCACATCCTTGCTACCAACCGGGGTGCGCACTTGAACCGAACGTGGTATCCGGCTGGAGATGCACTCGTAGGCTTCGCGGTCGGAACGACTTATCTGGCCAACTAAGTGATAGGCATGCGTTCAACATGACACGGGGACGTACAGCGATTCAGTCCTTAAACGACACAGACGGGGATAGATTCACACCCAAGACCTCCATGCCTTGTTGCTGCACCATCGTCATCCCGCCCGGTCTCAAGTTCATTATTAGCACATGGTTATTTCCACGATAGCAAATATAGCCAACCGTGATCATTGTTGACGGTCCTTAAGTATCAAATTTAATTATCAAATAAATAAAGAAAAGGATCCAAATGAAATCAAGATCTAGACTTAGGGTTTTATCTGACAGAATTCCACGAGTTTTGGTGTTTGTCTATTTCTGTAGGGGGTTATCAGGAAATATGGAAGAAAGGCCCACATGTCAGGATTACGTAAAGATATTAACGTGCTGCGCAATTATCTTACATCTAGAAGACTCCAGAAGCCACGAGACCGAAGCGGAGGCAAAACGGGGCCAGAGGTAGGGCGCCCGCCCTGTCCTATTGGGCGCCCGCCCACCTCCTGTGTCCAATCAGGACTCTGCTTTGCGGGAGATCTCCACCGACCTAAAGGATGAATCTAAACCATACAATCTATGTCGGTTTGATCCAATGGCCCATATTCACTTGAAGGGACTATAAAACCAGACCCCCTGGCCCCTGGAGGAGAGAGCCTCTCAACCCTAATTCATTGTTCCATCAAGGGAGAAGAAGCCTCTGATCAAGATTAGAGCCACCACATCAATTAGACATCTAGATTAGCATAGCTACATAGGATTAGAACTAGAAGGAGTCAATCTTCGATTGGTTTCCGGATCTGTCAGGAGGATTCTTGGTAATTCTCTAATTGTGCTTCTAATTGCTTTCTAATTATCTTTGTTCTTCAATATTATGAATATGACTTTGTTCTACTTCAATATATTGCTTATGACTTTGCTCTACTTGCTTATATTCAAGATTATATTGTTCTTAGTTTATCATAGTTATGTACTTGGCTTAGTTAGATTCGATCTATATACATGCTTAGGATCGTATAGCGTTTATCCATCGGATCCATGGGTAAATGATAGGTATTGTGTAGGCGTGGTGCTTATACCGTATTTATCTGCGATTGTACCCAGTATGCCAGATCGTGGGGTGGTTCGTGATAGTGACAGCTTCATTGATTCTTATATAGTCCCCCTCTCTTGTATTGGGATGGTAGAGCAACATTATTACAGGGGTGTGATTGCTATGTTTCTCATATTCCTTGCTAATATCACTATGCATGGGCGCAGTCTTGTCTCACAATGATTGCTAAGTATGCTTGCACTAACTATGATAATGCTAGACTATATAGTTGAGAATAACTTAGGAAATATTCTTGTAGTTCGTTCTAATACCATGCTAATGACTTTCTAGAGTATCTAATTGAGGTGCTTATCATTTTTATTATGTGGCTAGATCAGATTAGTTATCCTTGTCACTAATATTATTTCATATATCTTTTATGTGACACTTATCCCTGTATGAAGAGTTAGATATAATATTCTCAATTATACATGCAATGATAGATGCTCAATCTGATATTCTATTCTGTAATCAATAGTGATGATCGCTAATCCCTTCCCAGTGGTAAAAATATAAATAACGATACCTGGAATACTTCCCGGTTAAAATGCTGCATCGGTATTAATCTGTGCGCTTGCAGATCCTATTCATTATTTATTTAGAAGAGCAATTGCATATTTCAATACCGCGTCTCTTATATCATGCTGGGGATGACAACTTGGCTTAAGTGGTGTAAGGGATAGGTTTGGCATTTTTGGCACCGTTACTAGATTTAGATAACTTAGTCTACTTTTGGTAATGATGTTAAGAATACCCAACAAGCATTTTTGGCGCCATTGCCGGGGAAGGTTGATTACCAATCAGGAATGGAATAAAAGATTTTGAGTTATCATTCGCTTCACTAATATGATTGAGCTTATCTATTCTCTCATACAGTTTTACCCCGATATTTTTCTATTTTATCTTATGCAGGGGAATGTATGAATAGAAGACATCTTCCAGGAAATTTTGTTGACAATCCCGAAGCATTATTCAAGAAGACGAGGGCCAAGCTCAAGAAGAGATCATCAACACTTCACGAAGAAGCTTCATCCAATCAAGAAGATCACCGGAACTTGTCTTCAGATTTCGAAGCCATGGCGAACAAATCGATCCGCGAGTTCTCAGCTCCCACTACGGACAACATCCGCACTGGACCTGCTGCAGAGATCGATGGCAACTTTGAGCTCAAGCCTGGACTTATCAACATGGTGCAATCCAACCAGTTCTGTGGGAAGGCACACGAAGATGCTAGTGCTCATTTACAACACTTCCTGGAGATTTGCAACACATTCACCATAGCAGGAGTTTCCAAAGACGCTATACTACTTCGCCTCTTCCCATTCTCACTGTTAGGAAGAGCGAAGCAGTGGTTCTACGCTACAAAGGAGAAGAATACTACGTGGGCACTCTGCTCAACAAACTTCTTGACAAAGTTCTTTCCCATGGGCAAGACCAAAGCTCTCCGTGGGAAGATTACAAGTTTTCAGCAACAAAATGATGAATCTGTTCCAGAAGCATGGGAGCGCTTTCAAGACTACATCCTAGAATGTCCCCATCATGGAATGGAGAGTTGGCTATTGATGCAGACATTCTATCATAGGCTCAGCAACAATGCCCGAGAGACTATGGATGCTGCAGCTGGAGGAGCATTCTTATCACTTACTATACCACAAGCCACAACTCTTGTGGAGAAGATGGCGTCCAACCAAAGCTGAAATGAAGAGAGGACCCAGACACGCAAGAAAGGTGGAGGTATGCATCAGCTGAAGGAGGTAGACATGCTGTCTGCAAAGCTGGACCTGCTCATGAAGAAGCTCGATGATAGAGCTGGAGACAAGAAAGAAGTTATGCACATCTACGACTCTCACATGACTGGTGAGGAGTGTGGAGACACTGGACAATCAGGCAACCACTGCCCTGAGATGCTTGAGGATGTGAACTACATCATCAACAACAACAACAACTACTACAACCGTCCTCAACAAAATCAAGGTTGGAATCAACAGAGGCCTAACTACTCAGGTAATTATCAAGGTAACAATTCTTACAACAATAATAATAATTTTCCACCTTTGAGAGAGTTAGTGTCTAATCAAGGCAAGCTAATGGATAATCTATCTAAGAAATTGGCATCTAATGATAAAATACTAGAAAATATAAATAATAGAATGGATAAATTCTCTACTGCCATCAACAATCAAATTAGCTTTAATAAAATGATTGAATTTCAGTTAAATCAAATAGTTGGTGCTGTTCCTACTACTAATCCCGGTATACCATCACAACCGGAAGGATTAGAATCTGCAAATCTTGTAGACGTGTTTGATGCAGGTAATTGGAGTAACCCTGTCACTAAATTTTCTACTGACCGTCTGCCGGTCAAGAGAGGCGATCCAGGATGCCCCGTCATCCCGATCTCCATCGGCATGGTGGACTTCCCAGAAGCACTCTGTGACTTTGGCTCTAGCGTCAACATTATACCCAGGGTACTCTATGAAAAATTCTTTACATATCCTTTACTAGAAACAACCATGTGTTTACAGTTTGCAGATCAGACGATAACTTTCCCAAAAGGAATAGTGAAGAACCTTTGTGTCCGAGTTGGTACCTTATATGCCCCAGCAGACTTCGTAGTGGTAGAGACCGGAAATGATGAGAGAGCACCTATCATCCTAGGGAGGCCATTCTTGAACACCACGGGAGCTATCATCTACGCTAGTGCTGCCAAGATCAGTTTCTACGTCAAAGGGAAGAAGGAGACATTTTTCTTCAAGAACAAGACTACACAAATTCCAGATCAATCCAGACGTGAATCAAGGAAGAGGACCAACAGGAGAAACAGGAACAAGCAAGTGTGGACCGAGTCAGCTAAGATGGTCACTGTAGTTCATGGAGGCCAAGATCATCAACTTAAGTCACCGTTTTGACCAAGAAGGACGACCCAGGAATGCAAGCATCTACTGCTCCATAAATGGATACAACTTCTACAAGACGATTTGCGACACCGGATCGGGCGTCAACATAATGGCCGCAGTCACCTATCGGCTCTTGTTCGGGACCATGCCACTAAGACCAACATGCATTCAGCTCCAGATGGCAGATCAGACATTTCGAGAAGTTAAAGGAATAGTATCTGATGTCCCAGTCAAAATAGACGATCACTTTGTCTACACAGACTTTCAAGTTGTTGACATGGGAGAAGACGAGTATGATCCACCCATCATCCTTGGAAGACCGTTCCTCAGCACCGTTAAAGCAATTATCTACATTGGAACCGGAGAAGTCCATATGCACTTCCCCTCAGAGAAGGTACGTCGTTATTTTACTGACCCTAACTATATCATTGAAGAATCTAAGCAGGTAAGAAAACGACGCAACCGCAACCAGAGGAGGCAGATCATCAAGGACGGATGGGCAGACTATGAAGGAGAAGTTGTAAGATAGGAAGACGTTGAGTTTAAACAGAATTATCCAGAGGAGATTGAAGCACCGAGTCAGGTATGGAAAATGAAGATAACTATACAAGAAGGGGAGGCGCTGCCGGATGTACCGACTACGCCACCCAACGAACCTCAGGACGATTAAGAAATTGGAGAGTCCCGTTCGGAGGACTTAAAAATACCGAACGCCTTGCCAAGAGGTAAACATGGTAGTTATCCTTTCCTTTTCAATTATTTCAAAGAGTTTACTTAGTTAATCATGTTCATACTGTTGACGGTTCTTTAGTATCAATTTTAATTATCAAATAAACAAGAGAAAGGACCAATATGCAACCAACACCTAGAATTAGGGTTTGATCTGACAGAATTCCACGAGTTTTGTTGTTTATCTTTTTCTGCAGGGGGTTATCAGGAAATAAGGAAGAAAGGCCCACATGTCAGGATTACGTAGGTATATCAACGCACCGCGCAATTTTACATCATCTAGAAGACTCTAGAAGCCACGAGACCGAAGCGGAGGCGAAACGGGGTCAGGCCCAGGGCGCCCGCCCTGGTAGCCTGGGCGCCCGCCCTGGTAGCCTGGGCGCCCGCCCCCTGTTGGAGCCAATTCAGGACTCCTTCGCTCGGGATATTCCACCGACCTATTGGATCAAGAAAAACATAGTACCACCTCACCTATCGACCCAAAAACGCATAGAAGGGGAGGACTATATAAGCAAGGCCCCCCTGGCCCCTGGAGAAGACATGAAGAAATTATCATAGAGACTGAGGGGTGCCCTCGAAGGAAAACCTCTTCTCTAATTAATATTTCTTTTTAGGCTTAGCAATCAATGTAAGGTAGAAATAGATCTTCTAGTTTCTACTAGATTGAGAGAGATAGAGTGGAGGTGTAGAGTGGAGGAAGCCCGGCCTGTCGGTGTCTACTCCAAGCTTGTACCTGCGGGATCAAGTTCTCCTAACCCGAAGCTTGCTCCTAGGATTCTTCAGTAATTCAACTTCTAAATTCTAGTAAGTTCTTGTTTTATTGTTCTTATGGTTTATGAGTTTACTTTAATCTCTTCGCGTAGAGTTTAGAGTAATCATTGCTGGCGTAGACGTGGTGTTTAGGCTGGGGTACTCATAGATATTCCCTGACTAGCTGGACCATGGTAGTAGTGAGAAACGTGACATTTCCGAGCTACCTTTGTAGATCACATCTCGTTAGCAGGAAGGATAGGGTTTATAGGTGCGGGTCGAACATCCTTTGTGTTGTCTAGATTCCGTTAGCCTCCCCATTAGAACAGTAGATCATCCTTACCAAGGTTAGAAGGAGACTACGGTTGCAGTCTTCTCTATTTATCACTCACATCGAAAGACATTCTTTGTGCCTAAAGGGATAGTAGCAATAGATTTAGTTAGTCAGATGCACCCTTTCTCCCAGTGGTAAAAATATAAATACGATACTCTGGAAAACCTCCCGGGTGAAATGCTCACCGATATCCGTGCGCTTGCGGATCATTTTCTAATTGCGTTACCAAATATCAACAAGCATTTCTGGCGCCGTTGCCGGGGAGAAAGACGGTTTGCTGAGATAACTTTGAGTCTTGCTATTATCTTGTATTATACTTTTATACTTTTATTCTTTTATCTTTTTATCTTTATGGATATCTCAAATTCCATAACTATTATTAAATTCTTTGCACCTTCGGAGACCAGCCATAGACCATGGGAGTCAACACGTCCTGCCCCTAATTATGATCTGTGTCCGGAGTTGATTGCAATAGGTCAAAACCAACCCTTTTCTATAGCTGAGGTCCTATCTTTTAATCAAAAAGATAATGCACTTTTAGCTACACCTAGGGAATCTTTTAATCTTTCTATAAATTCTGGTTTAGACCTAGCCCTACAAGACCATGTTTTTCCTAGATATTTTCACATTGGTCTTAATCATATAATCTTTGGTAGAGTCTTTCATTCTTTATCTATTAGTAAAGGAAGGTATGTCTTCATTCGTAGACATCCTTCTTGCACTAGTCTTCATAGAAAAATCTTAGAGATAGAGAAGGAATCATCTCCCATACAAGGAGAGGAAGTTTCAATAGCCGATTTCCAAACTTTCCAATCCCATGATTTGGCTATCCAACCCATCCTTGAGCCTAATAATCTCTACTATTTGTAAAGGTTGAAACTATAAACCTAAGTAAAGGGCATTCACTAATCATTCACCAAATTCATATAATTAAATTTTTAAACACATAACATGGTAACGTCGGCACGGTCGCAACATAATAAATACGGAATTATAATCCTTGATTAGTTTTCATTAGAAAGCCATTAAATAAATAGTAAACAAATTGTATTTAAATAAATCTATTAATAAGTTATATATTACACGTTTATACTACTGCGTAGGACATGAATCTATCGCAAAAAGAATGACTTGAATCGGAATTAAAACGATGGAAAGATGGTGATTTAACGAACAGTGGCAAAACCGTAAATAAGTGCATCTTGTACCTTGGGTCGTCTGCATCCTCTCGAACGTGTTCTGGCCATGGAGGAAAATTTGTTGCAGCTGCAGCTCGCACGCAGGGGAGGGGCCTCGGCCAGGAGCCTGAGCGGCTCGGCCGGATAGCAAGGGCGTGGCGCGGTCCCACGCGTGGGGCCGGGGTGAGGTGCTCACCTCGCCAAAAGTGGTCGTCGGCCATGGCAAAAATGCCGGCGGCGCTACTGCCCATGCTGCAGGCGCACACTAAGGGGAGGCCGAGGAAGGGCGCTGGGCGAGGTGAGATCGCGTGGGTGGGCACCGCGGGCCTGGAGGAGAAAGGACAGCGAGGTTGGCCGGAAGAAGAAAACAGAAAGTTCAGCCATGGTGGAACCTCGCCGGAGATAAGGAAGATGAGATGGGAATCACGTCAAACGGTGATGGATTTGTATAAACAAGTATACCACGGCGAAGAGAACGACGAGGGCTACCTCTTGGTGGTACTAGTTGATACCGGAACGCGATGGTTTTGCCGGAAAAGCTCATCGGGAAGTTCGCCGGAAACCTAGCTTTTGCGAACTTCGGCGAGGGATGGAGGGAGCTACAGGTGGCGGCTCGGGATGACGTTTTTAGATCTACGATCAGCGTGACGAGAGGAACACCGGCATATATATAGGTCTAGGGTTTGGAGACTTTTCAAAATTTCTTAATTTCGGGATTTTATAAAAATCATTTTCAGTTTAAAAATAATTCTAGAAAAGCTGAAATCATTTTAAATCCCTGAAAAATATTTCCAAAATTCTAAAAATTAAAGGAAAACTTTTAGAGATATATTGAGAGTTGATCAATCCAAATAAAGTTTTTAGTGTCTATGGAAAAGAACAGAGCATCCAAAAATTAGATTTTTATTTTAGAAAAATGGGGAAAAGTCTTGAAAAGGTCCGAAAAAATTCTCGGGAAGCATCGGACGACGTCTAAACGTGTTTTTAAAATCTTAGCACACATAAAAATAATAAACTCAAGTAATAAGCAAGCATCACATCAACTAAAGCTCGTCTAGTTAATTCCAAAATATTTGGAAAGCACCATTTTTCTTCGATAAAAATATATGAAAATCTAAACTATTATCGGCAAATTTATCCATATATTAAAAAAAATCATTCATTTTATTTAGTGTTTTATAATAACAATCCAAAATTAAAAATCTTGGAGTGTTATAGATCTACCCCACTTAACATGAATCTCGTCTCGAGATTTAGAAAGACTTGGAAGATAGATGAAGTAGATCATCAAAGTTGAGTGTGAGAAATTTTTTTTTATGAGATATGATAAAAGGATAAAAAATTGACAAGGGATGATAGAGAAATGACAAAAATGATTCTATGGCGCTCACCATTTCCTTGATTTCAAGATTTACAAGAGATGTGATGAAAGAACTAAAGACTACCAAAAGTTGAGAAGGATGTTAACGATTGATTGATGAAAGGATTAAAGATTTTAATAAAGACAAGGATTGATCTCCATGATTCTTGTCGTGCTTTATGACATGTGGTCAAAGGATTGAAGGTCAACATATATCGGAAATAAAGATATAATGATGTTAAAAAATAGATAAAGATGGATCATCGGGTCTTCACATTATGAGGTGTAAAGACAAGGAGCTAGGACTAGCAAAACATGGTATAAAAGATAAAGATAGATCTTTTAGTGCTCATAATTTTCTTCATTCAAGATTTATGGGATTTAGGATAAAAAGATTGAGAATTAGCCAAGCTTGACAGAGAAGACGGAGATTAATCTTCCAAGTTATTTCAAGATCTTTGGTGTGAGATGATGAAAGGATCGTAGACTGACAGGGGTTGGTAGGAAGGATAAAGGTTGTTCTTTAAGATTGTTTTGAGATTTTATGAAATGCAATAACCATCAAAGATCGCAAAGGGTGATAAGAGAGATGTAGAACGATATCTAAAATGATAAAGAGAGATTGACAAGAAAGATAAAAATTGATGACAAAAATAATAGAGATGAAAGATAAAGATTGATCTTTAGTTCTTCGTGTCTTGAAACTGGGGATACTTGAGATATATGATGGTAGCGGACGCTACCCCACTTAACATAGATCAAACTAAGCCTCGAGAAGTCATATTCTGAGCCTCCTTCAAAACATGAGAACAAGGACAACACAAAAGCAACACAACAAACAAGACAAGCATGCAATACATCATCGAACTACACGTGCTTCTTCAATAATGGTGGTCATCCTAAAAGGTAAGTCTGAGATGATGAAGGGCCATCGAATTTTGGAATAAAATAAGTTTTGAAAACTTAAGTAAAATAACTAAACAAAAGCCAAGGAGATTAATAGAAATAGCTCAAAGGAAGCTATTCAAGGAGGGGATACAACATGACAAGGATGAGAAAATAGTCAGAGTCAAAGAGCCAAGGGATGAGAAAATAGTTTTATATTAAAATAAGCTTTAGAAATCGACCAGTGCTATCTAGGCATACGTCCTACAGTCAACATTGCTCTGATACCATTCCTGTCACACCCTGGCTTTTAAAATAAGACCAGAGTCGTCATATGTGTGCCCAGGAAGTCCACACATACAACAAAAGAATAGAAATATCAGAAAACAATGTTATATATAGCGGAAAACATATTTATATTATCACTTACAAACATCAGAGTACGCGGAAAGAGTAGCTAAACTTCTTAGGCTCCATTCTTCTCAGGGACGGTTGACTGGAGGCTCCGTACGCCAAGCACTTCTCATAAGCTTCTAGAAAACTCCATAGCATTTATGTCCTTCTGAGCAACACTTTACTACACACTGGGGTGTGGGGAAATAGCAAGGGTGAGTTCATGTCGAACTCAGCAAGCACAGACGGAAAGTAATGACATGCAAGGCTTAAAACAAGGTAAATCTGACTTGGTTTGACTGCGGTAGCATTTTAGTTGATCACTTTTAATTATGACTATTATTAGAACAACCTATTACTAATTATGAGTAGCATAAACCCAACCCTTAATTAGTGCAAGTAGTAATTAGCATCTTTTAAATGACTATCCTAATAATTGTAGTAGTCTAGGGATTAACCCCAATTATTAACACAGGATAGCAATCCTGCCAACGCGGAATAGCCATTCCGCCAAAACACGAGGTAGCAACCTCACCAAGTTCCATCTCCAAGTATCCAGTGAATCCAATTTGCTCATCAAGTGAGGGTCTAGGCCGCTCGTGACCGTGAGCACGGCTGATATATCAGTTTTACACTCTGCAGAGGTGTGCACGTTCACTCCAAGTCGTGATTCCCATTTGCCCGGGGTCATGACTCCCCAAAACACTGCCAAGGTGAGCAGGCAGGGTCTCACTACGAGACCTTTCACAGGGTCCAACTAATAGGATGCCACTCGCAAGTTTTTACCGGGGCGCTCGGCAGTCGATACCCATAGCCATGGCGTACCGATCAACCGACAACTTAATATTCATTACCCAAGTTACTTCCTCACGCCTACCCGGAAAGTAACACCCTACTAGTGGAGGTCCTGCTAATTAGTCAAGCCAGAGCCATATAGCTTGGAGCTGCACTGTATGTCCCAGGGGGCCCCTCCCTGACTAAGTCCTTACGGAGAGCACAGACGGGTACGCCCGGCAAACCGAACCACCAACAGTACCCGCTCCCCCTGTCGCCACCATCATCACGATGCTTGTAAGCATCCAACATCGCCACCACTGCAGTGACCAAAGGTTCAGCACAGTTTAAGCATCAAGTTAAGTAGAGAGTAATTCTTGTTTAAGCATGTGTATAAGATGAGTAGAGCAGCTAAGCACACCTAGTATAGCCTAGACTACCCATATACATAACCCAGGTGAGCAAGGAATAATAAGTAAAGCTAGTCATGTCCTTAGGGTTTGCATTCATTGGACACATGCATATAAAGTAAATGACATTAATGAGTAGGTTCAAAATGATCAAATGGTGTCTGCACTTGCCTTTATTCCCAGTGTATAACTGCTCAGAATTCTTTGGCTTCTATCCTCTGATATCTATCTTCTGCTTCGACTGTCGGTCCTTAGCTCCTGATCTTCACTGTTGACGAACCACGCTTCTTCTACTCGTAGCAACCAAGCAACACAAATAGACAAACAAACAATCACGACTAAGAACAAGCGTCAATCAAAAGAAAAGCTTTGAAAAAGAAGAGCGCAATAAACGACACGGCTTAATGTTATAATCGTGACAACACAAGAACGATTGAGAACGGAGCTATCGTTAAACAGACACGACTATTGGGGCTTGCAAAAAACAGAGAGAAGACAGACTATACGTTGGTCGTATTTTATTAGATGAAATAATATGACAGACATTTAATAGAACTATCGTAATTAGATTAACCAAATTGTGTTGAATTATAAAAGCCGGAGTTAAATTTTAGTTATATTTTAATTGTAGATGGTTATATATCATTTAAGCCATTTACGTCTTTGTAATTTTAGAAACATAAAGCAAGTGAGAGCAACTAATCAAATCCTAACATGCGTCGCATTTATATTAAACAAGTTATAACTAATAAAGAACCATTTAAGTTGATATTAATCATATTATAATTAATTTATGAAAGACCAGTATATAAACCTTTATTGCTTTTAATTTAAAAGAACAATAGTTAAATATTAACACAAATTAATTATATGTTTCAAGTTTATCTAAATAAATTGTACTTAAGAAACATTTAAGCTAATATTAATCGGGTTAGCATTTATTTATTTGTAAAGGTTGAAACTATAAACCTAAGTAAAGGGCATTCACTAATCATTCACCAAATTCATATAATTAAATTTTTAAACACATAACATGGTAACGTCGGCACGGTCGCAACATAATAAATACGGAATTATAATCCTTGATTAGTTTTCATTAGAAAGCCATTAAATAAATAGTAAACAAATTGTATTTAAATAAATAAATCTATTAATAAGTTATATATTACACGTTTATACTACTACGTAGGACATGAATCTATCGCAAAAAGAATGACTTGAATCGGAATTAAAACGATGGAAAGATGGTGATTTAACGAACAGTGGCAAAACCGTAAATAAGTGCATCTTGTACCTTGGGTCGTCTGCATCCTCTCGAACGTGTTCTGGCCATGGAGGAAAATTTGTTGCAGCTGCAGCTCGCACGCAGGGGAGGGGCCTCGGCCAGGAGCCTGAGCGGCTCGGCCGGATAGCAAGGGCGTGGCGCGGTCCCACGCGTGGGGCCGGGGTGAGGTGCTCAGCTCGCCAAAAGTGGTCGTCGGCCATGGCAAAAATGCCGGCGGCGCTACTGCCCATGCTGCAGGCGCACACTAAGGGGAGGCCGAGGAAGGGCGCTGGGCGAGGTGAGATCGCGTGGGTGGGCACCGCGGGCCTGGAGGAGAAAGGACAGCGAGGTTGGCCGGAAGAAGAAAACAGAAAGTTCAGCCATGGTGGAACCTCGCCGGAGATAAGGAAGATGAGATGGGAATCACGTCAAACGGTGATGGATTTGTATAAACAAGTATACCACGGCGAAGAGAACGACGAGGGCTACCTCTTGGTGGTACTAGTTGATACCGGAACGCGATGGTTTTGCCGGAAAAGCTCATCGGAGAGTTCGCCGGAAACCTAGCTTTTGCGAACTTCGGCGAGGGATGGAGGGAGCTACAGGTGGCGGCTCGGGATGACGTTTTTAGATCTACGATCAGCGTGACGAGAGGAACACCGGCATATATATAGGTCTAGGGTTTGGAGACTTTTCAAAATTTCTTAATTTCGGGATTTTATAAAAATCATTTTCAGTTTAAAAATAATTCCAGAAAAGCTGAAATCATTTTAAATCCCTGAAAAATATTTCCAAAATTCTAAAAATTAAAGGAAAACTTTTAGAGATATATTGAGAGTTGATCAATCCAAATAAAGTTTTTAGTGTCTATGGAAAAGAACAGAGCATCCAAAAATTAGATTTTTATTTTAGAAAAATGGGGAAAAGTCTTGAAAAGGTCCGAAAAAATTCTCGGGAAGCATCGGACGACGTCTAAACGTGTTTTTAAAATCTTAGCACACATAAAAATAATAAACTCAAGTAATAAGCAAGCATCACATCAACTAAAGCTCGTCTAGTTAATTCCAAAATATTTGGAAAGCACCATTTTTCTTCGATAAAAATATATGAAAATCTAAACTATTATCGGCAAATTTATCCATATATTAAAAAAAATCATTCATTTTATTTAGTGTTTTATAATAACAATCCAAAATTAAAAATCTTGGAGTGTTATACTAAGTGGGCACACTTCACCTTGCGGTGAATATGCTTGCTTTTTTAAGGATCCATACTTTTCATAAAAGTAAAAGTGGGCACACTTCACCGGAAAAGAAATATTTTTTCTCAAGAGCACCATGTATTCTTCGAACAATTGGCTTCTTCTGTGATAATGTTGATCAAATATGTTCAGGTTTGGTCAAAATACCATCGCAATTGTCAGGGCAATTTTCATGCTGATTGAAGATGTCAAAGTTTCATTGGTCGAAGAAGCTCAAGATGGCGCGTTACTTCACAATACATGGTGCTCGGGGACTAGCTGTGGGGGTATAAACCCCTATACCCTTACGGCTAGACTTGGGCCAGGCGGCTTGGCCCATTACGAAACAAGCTCAAGGTTTGATCCGACAGCTTGGAGTTTTGCGCAAGGAAACAAGACGTGAAGATCAAGCAGGATTCTAGTCGGTTGGAATAGGAATCGATATTGACTATCTATGGCAATTGTAACCGACTAGGATCAGTTTCTAGATCTGTAACCCTTGCCTTCCGGACTATATAAGGAGGAGCAAGGGACCCCCCTAGGACATATTATTCTCTCAACACAAATCAATGCAATCAGACGCAGGACATAGGTATTACGCCAACTCGGCGGCCGAACCTCGATAAAAAGCTTGTCCGTGTCTTGCGTCACCATCGAGTTCGTAGTTTGCGCACCGTCTACCGATAAACTACTACCGTGGGTATACCCCAAGGTAGACTGCCGACCAGCTTTCGTCGACAGTAGGGATCTCATCGGCAGAAATCAAAGCTAAGCTGGAAGACTTGTTGGCTTTGCTACATCAAGATACTGCCCAGCTGGTCGATGATTTTGATCAAGCCAAAGCTTTGTCAGATACCAACAGATGCATAATACTAGAAGGCTACTCAGCGTCTTGCAGACAGAGCCGCTTACGCCCAACTAATAGAGGAAGTAATGCAAGTAAAGCGCATTGCCGATGAGAAACACAAAAGCATCGGCATTCTGCAATCCTCAGGGGATGAACTGAAGCAAAAGATTTCTGACCTATCAGCAAGAAGAGAAGCCCTGCTAGCTGAGCTCAAACAAGTAGAAGAGTCCCTGACCCAAGCTCAGCAAGAAGAGAGCCAGCTACCTGAGATGCTCAAAGCAAGAACGAAACATCCAGGCTCGTAAAGCACAGCAGATGAAGAAGAAGCTGAAACCAATAGAGGGTTCTGCCGATGAAGATATCTGAGAGATAGAAGAGGCCAACCAGATCCGTCTGCGCGCCATATCGACTATTCAAGCCTTGTTGAATCTGTGAGCTCTTCATCGGCAATTTTTTTCATTCTGCCCTTAGAAACTTTTGATCATTCTGGTCCAGCCGATGGGACTGTTATCGGCACTTTTTAAAACATTATGCATGTTCTCAGATATATTTCATCCAGCCGATAGGAGTGTTATCGGCACTTGAACTTCTATGCATCAACCGAGATACTTGGGTAATAATTCTTTAAATATTTTCCATTTAATGCTATGGGAAATTCAACTCCTTCGAGAGTTTCTAAAATATAAGCATTACCAGGGGCAGACCGATTTATCCGATAAGGACCTTCCCAATTAGGAGACTATTTTCCAAACTTTGAACTTTTAGTCCTGATCGGTAGAATTAATTTCCATACCAAATCTCCATCGGCAAACTCCTTAGCTTTTACCTTTTTATCATACCATTTAGCAGCCCTCTTTTTATTTTCTTCTATACTCATCAAAGCTCTAAACCGATGCTCTGCCAAATCATCCAACTCATCTTTCATCAAAGTAGCATAGTCATTGGCAGCCAATTGGTCTTGGAAGGATACCCGCCTAGATCTAGTCTTCATTTCCCATGGCAACACCGCATCGTGCCCATACACCAATTGATAGGGCGAAACTTTGGTTGATACATGGCATGCCATCTGATATGACAACAAAGCTTCATTTAACAATGTGTGCCATCTCCTAGGATTCTCTTCAATTTTTTGCTTGATGTGCTTAAAAATCCCTTTGTTGGAAGCTTCGGCCTGTCCATTTGCTTGAGCATAATAAGGAGAAGAATTCAACACATTAATCCCCATACCGATTGCAAACTCATCAAACTCTCCTGATGTGAACATAGTACCCTAATCGGTAGTGATTGTTTGAGGAATACCGAATCGGTAAATAATATGTTCCTTTACAAAATCAATCATGTTAGCCGATGTCACTTTCTTCAAAGGAATAGTTTCAACCCATTTAGTAAAATAATCAGTGGCAACTAAGATGAACTTATGCCCCTTGCTTGATGGCGGATAAATCTGGCCAATGAGATCAATAGCCCATCCTCGGAACGGCCAAGGCTTAATAATAGGATTCATGGCTGATGCAGGTGCCCTTTGAATATTGCCAAACTTCTGACATCCTTAACACCCTTTGAACTATTTAAAGCAATCTTCAAGTATAGTCGGCCAATAATATCTATTCCTTCTAATCATTCATTTCATATTAAAAGCCGATTGATGAGCTCCACATACTCCTTCATGAATTTCGCCCATCAAACTTCTAGCTTCATCATCACCTAAACATCTGAGCAAAACTCCATCCACCGTCCGATAATACAACTCTTCTTCAAGGAATACATACTTTGCAGTCTGAAACCTAACACGCATCTCAACCTTCTTGGATGGATCTTTTAGATAGTCAACAATTTCCTTTCTCCAATCATCGGCACTGATTGCCGATAATATACTCAAGATGGGTTGATATCCCGAAGTATGCTGAGCCAACCGATTAGCTTTTTCATTATGTAATCGAGGAACATGCTCCAATCGGAAATCCTTGAATTCCCTTAACAGTTGTATACTCCTTTCATAATAGGTTATCAAAACCTCACTTCGGCATTCATAAATTCCAACCAACTGATTTATAACAAGCATAGAATCGCCGAAGATCTCAACAGCATCAGCATCAAGCTCCTTTAATAATTCCAACCCTTTGACTAGAGCTTCATACTCAGCTTGATTATTTGTTGATGTAGCAATAATCGACAGAGAAAATTCATATTTCTTTCCTCGAGGAGAAATTAGTACTATGCCGACTCCTGCCCCCCGGTCACATGTAGATCCATCAAAGAAGAGCGTCCAAGGAACGATTTCCAAAGTATTCACTACACCGCAATGTTGAGTGACAAAAGCGGCCATAATCTACCCTTTAACTGCCTTAGCCGATTCATAACGCAGATCAAATTCCGACAATTCCAAAATCCATTTGCCGACTCTACCACTCATAATAGGCCTCGATAACATGTACCGGACTACATCATCTTTGCATATAATAGTGCATTCGACCGAAAACAAATAATGTCTCAATTTGATATATGAAAAGTATAAGCATAAGCATAGTTTTTTAATTGCCGAAAACCTTGTTTCAGCATCCACCAGTCTTCTACTTAGATAATAAATCACACGTTCTTTCCCTTCAAATTCCTGAATCACAGCCGAACCGATGACCATCCTATCGGTAGATAAATACAATCTGAAAGGCTTTCCTTGTTGAGCTGGAATCAAAACTGGAGGATTTGTCAAATAATTCTTGATTTCGTCTAATGCTAACTGTTGCTCTCTCCCTCATACAAACTCATGATCGACTTTCAACTTAAGCAACGGACTAAAAGCATGAATCTCACCAGACAAATTAGATATAAATCGTGTGATGAAATTTATCTTGTCGATTAGTGATTGAAGTTCAGTCTTATTGGTGGGAGCAACTATCTTGTTGATGGCATCAATAGATCTCCTACTAATTTCAATCCCTCTTTGATGCACCATGAAACCAAGAAACTGACCTGCCGATACACCAAATGCACATTTATTAGCATTCATCTTTAAGTCGTGCTTCCTTGTGCATTCCAACACCTTTCGCAGATCGGCCAGATGCTTTATGAAATCTCCAGACTTAACCACCACGTCATCAATATAAATTAAAACTACCTTGCCGATGAATTCGTGAAAGATAAAATTCATAGCTATCTGATAAGTGGCACCAGCATTCTTCAAGCCAAAGGTCATGACTATCCATTCAAACAATCCAACATGACCAGGACACCTAAATGCTGTCTTGGAAATATCTTCTTCAGCCATGAATATTTGTTTGTAACCTGCATTACCATCCATAAAACTAATAATCCGATATCCAGCTGCAGCATCAACCAATAAATCGGCAACTGGCATTGGATATCCATCCATTGGCGTAGCTTTATTAAGATTCGTGAAATCAATGCAGACACGGAGTTTCCCATTCTTTTTATAAACAGGGACAACATTGGAAATCCATTCGGCATACCGACACTGCCGAATAAATTTGGCTTCAATAAGTTTAGTTATTTCGGCCTTAATATCAGGGAGAATATTATGATTGCATTGGCGTGCTGGCTGCTGATGCGACCGAAATCCAGATTTGATAGGCAACCGATGTTCAACAATCGATCGGTGTAAACCAGACATCTCGGTATAATTCCAAGCAAATCAATCTTTATATTGCTTTAACAAATCGGTTAATTGTTGCTTACACTCATAATCTAACTTAGCACTAATAAAAGTAGGCCTTGGCCTATCACCATTACCTATACCTACTTCTACTAAATCATCGGCCGATGTAAACCCCTGGCCTAGTTTTCCGTCATCGGCGAACTTATACATTAAAACCCTTCATCAGAACCAACTGCTTGGATCGGTGGAATCTCATAATCGGCAACTTTGAGAAAATCCTTCTCCCAAACCTCTCGTGAAATGCATCTGGTCCTCTCATAAGTATCTGCCTCTGCCGATGCAACGACATATGAAGAATCTCCTAGGACAATTTCAATCTTGTCACCTACCCACTGAACCAAGCATTGGTGCATTGTAGATGGGATGCAACAATTGTCATGAATCCAATCTCTCCCTAAAATTAAAATATAAGCACCCTTTCCACTGATGACAAAGAAAGTTGTCGGCAAGGTCTTGCTGCCGATGATCTACTCAACGCATATAGCCCTTGACTGGAGACACATTTCCTTCAAAATCCTTTAACATCATATCAGACTTGGTCAAATCTTGATCTCCTTTTCACAGCTTCCGATAGACTGCATATGACATAATATTGATAGCAGCCCCACCATCAACGAGTATCTTGGTCATCGGCTGCCGATCAACCCTATCTTTGACGAATAAAGCTTTAAGGTGTTGCCATCGGGTCCAGAGCCAACTGAGCTATCTGATCGTGGAAATCTATTTTCTCATCATCACTAAAAGGTGCAAGGAATTCCATCGGCAACATAAACAGCATATTAACATCTGCTGATGGGCCTTTTCCCTTAGGATCTGATTGCTGCCGATCTCCAGACTTAGCAGAATTCTCTCCCCTACTAAGTTCTTCTTGTCGCTCTCGCTGCAACCTTCTTTTCTGTGTCCTGGTCAACCCCTCTAGGCAACATGGGGGAAGTTGTGGCTGCCTCACCGAATGACGACGATTTTCCCTTGATTCCATCCGATAAGTATTAGCATCCCTACAAAATATAAACTCATCGGGGACACGCGCATCTGCCATCTCCTCAAGCTCCTCTTGGTTTCTGGGAAAATAGTCGACATGCTCACCAAGCCTGTTGTGCACTCTGAGTCTGCCCCCCCAGTCAATCATTGTCGAGGGTATCAGTAAGGGGTACCCTAACTGACGCACATGACGAAAGCACCCATACGTAAATCAAGGTCCCCGACTCGACGCCCCCCAGCCGCATGCACGGGTATCAACGTCCACAGCCTCAAACACGGAAAGAGCGTCGTGCGAACCAACTAGGGCTCGACCAAACGGCGACCGTCGAATACGGAAAGAGGCTCGTGCGAATCAAAAGGTCTCAAGCGCAAGGACGCCACCCGCCGCCTGACGCGGGCACGGGAACCAGGGCATTTAATGCGCCTGCTGCGTTCTCACCTAAGCCGTCAGTCACGGGAAGCGTGATAGGGAACAAGCACCCGTCCAATCGTTCTTTTTTGCATCCTTGCCCACCAAACGAGCCAGAGCATGGCAGGGTGCAGCGAGGTGGTCGGAACGTCCCGTCAAGACCCCCTCGAGACGCCCAAAGTCAGCGCTCTGCTCAGCAAGGCTTTGTGCAGCACCTGACCCTCGAGCAGGCATGTTCCTTCCCAGAGAAGGGTCAGGCGGCGAAGGGCGGCACCTCAACCACTCTGATGCGGCTGCAGCCACGACATACAAGCGTGCAACGGATAAACTGGTCCAAGACGGCGCACAGGAGCAGGATTCAGGGGCACGTGTAATCATCATCAAGGTACCGAGACAAGACGGTTCGAGGCCACGCCGGTACGGAGGCCTCGAGCAGGTCAGCGCGCCACACCCCTATCGACCCCTACTCTGTTGCCTCTGCATGTAACCTAGGCCTCCCCTTGGAACTATAAAAGGGGAGGCTCAGGAGCGGATACACAACACTAGATATAGGTAGAAGAGCGACCATACTCCACCTCCATCCATACCACACTTGTATTCACCCCTGTACAAGCACTTAGGTGCAAGATAATAGAAACTCCCCCCCGCTGGATGTAGGGCCTTCTCTTGCCCGAACTAGGATAAATCTTTGTGTCTTTTATTGCATCACCATCTGGGAAGGGGAGCACGCACTAGTTTTACTCGTTGGTGTGACCCCCCGGGGGGAAAACACCGACAGTTGGCGTGCCACGTAGGGGTCCTGCGTGTTTTTCACCAACTTCCGATCTCTTTCCAGATGGACACTCTCGTTTCGCCGAATCTGCGCTCCACGGCAATTTGGTTTGGGAGCCTCATGTTCATGTCTACCAGTTTCGGCTACGACATGATCCTGCTCTCGGTCAAAGGACCGGGAGGAGCTCGCGTTGCGCCCTCGCGATTGAGGGCTCCGAGACGGCCTCGCCACCATGCCTCCCCGCCCAAGAAGAGGCGTGGACAGCGCTGCCACCACTCCTCCACCTCCTCACGGTCGCCAGCTCGTGCCAGGAGGGTGGTGATGTAGGAGCCGACAACCCCGCGCGCCCGAGCCGTGGGTGCGACGGCCCGACGTCACGAGGATCGCGCGACGACGTTGGGTGACGACGCGCCTCTTGACGGTCCTTAAGTACCAAATATAATCATCAAATAAATAAAGAAAAGGATCCAAATGCAACCAACACCCAGACTTACGGTTTTATCTGACAGAATTCCATGAGTTTTGGTGTTTGTCTATTTCTGCAGGGGGTTATCAAGAAATAAGGAAGAAAGGCCCACATGTCGGGATTACATAGAGATATCAACGCACCGCACAATTTTCTACCATCTAGAAGACTCCGGAAGCCACGGGGAGAAAGCAGAGGCCGAAAGGGGCCAGGCCCAGGGCGCCCGCCCTCCTTCCCTGGGCGCCCGCCCTGTCCTGGACTCTATTTGGGACTCTCTTCGCACACGATGTTCCACCGACCTAAAGGATCAAGGATAACATAGTACCACATCGCCTACCGACCCAAAAACGCATAGAGGAGGAGGACTATATAAGGAGACCCCCCTGGCCCCTGGAGAAGACAAGAAGTTATCATAGAGTTGAGGGGTGCCCTCGAAGGAAAACCTCTAAATAAAATTTCTTTTTAGGCTTAGCAACCAATGTTAGTAGAAATAGATCTTCTAGTTTCTACTAGATTGAGAGAGATAGAGTGGAGGTGTAGATCGGAGGAAGGCTGGCCTATCTGTGTCTACTCCGAGTTGTACCTGCAGGATCAAGTCTTCTAACCCGAGGCTTGCTCCTAAGATTCTTCAGTAATTCGACTTCTAATTCTAGTAAGTTATTGTTTTATTGTTCTTTGGTTTATGAGTTTACTTTAATCCTCTTCCGGTTGAGTATTAGAGTAATCATTGCTAGCGTAAACGTGGTGTTTAGGCTAGGGTACTCATAGGTACACCCTGACTAGCTGGACCGTGGTAGTAGCGAGGAACGCGACATTTCCGAGTTACCTTTGTATCCCATATCTTGTTAGCAGGATGTGTAGGTTTATAGGTGCGGGTCGAACATCCTTTGTGGTGTCTAGATCCGTAAGCTTCCCCAATAGAACAGCAGATCATCCTTACCAATGTTAGAACGAGACTACGGTTGCAGTCTTCTCTATACATCACTCACATCGAGAAACATTCTTTGTAGCCTAAAGGGATAGTAGCAATAGATTTGGTTAGTCAAATGCACCCTTTCTGCCAGTGGTAAAAATATAAATACGATAACTCTGGATAACCTCCCGGGTGAATTGCTCACCGATATCCGTGCGCTTGCGGATCATTTCCTTATTGTGTTACCAAATATCAACAACCATTTCTGGCGCCGTTGCCGGGGAGAAATACGGTTTGCTGAGATAACTTTGAGTCTTGCTATTATCTTGTATTATACTTTTATACTTTTATTCCTTTATTTTTTTATCTTTATGGACAACTTAAATTCCATACCTATTATTGAATTCTTTGCACCTTCGGAGACCAGCCATAGACCATGGGAGTCAACAAGTCCTGCTCCTAATTATGATCTGTGTCCGGAGTTGATTGCAATAGGTCAAAACCAACCCTTTTCTATAGCTGAGGTCCTATCTTTTAATCAAAAAGATAATGCACTTTTAGCTACACCTAGGGAATTTGTTAATCTTTCTATAAATTCTGGTTTAGACCTAGCCCTACAAGACCATGTTTTTTTCTCGATATTTTCACATTGGTCTTAATTATATAACCATTGGTAGAGTCTTTCTTTCTTTATCTATTAGTAAAGGAAGGTATGTCTTCATTCTTGGACATCCTTCTTATACTAGTCTTCATAGAAAAATCTTAGAGATAGAGAAGGAATCATCTCCCAGACGAGGAAAGGAAGTTTCAATAGCCAATTTCCAAACATTTCAATCCCATGATTCGGCTATCCATCCCATCCTTGAGCTTAATAGTTTCTGCTATGCTCTTTCTCTTGAACCTCCCGATAATCCTATGAATATCTCTAGACATCCCATGCATAAGAAGGAGGATCGAGAAGAGCAACATCAATGGCTAGAGGGCATTAAAAATCCATGTGCTATCACCATTGAATGGATAGATAAAACAAACTTGAGAAACAATCCTAGAGGAATTTTCAGCATTCATGAAGAATCATCCTTGGAGTTTGAGAATGAGAGAAACAACAGTGAGCATGGAAGTTATTTCATAAATACCTCACCAAGTCCTTGCTCATATAAAACATCTCCCCAATCAATTGGTCTCTCCAACCTTACCACATTTGAGATCTCCAACCCCCTCTTCTTTTCTATTTATAAAAACTTTAAAAGGGCGGTTGTCGATGCATATGTCTATAATAAATATTGCAGATCTCGTTGAGTTGATCTTGATATACGTCAGCGTTGGTGGGGAAACCACTTCGCCGACATAATTTCATGGTTTCCCAAGGATAAGCTTAGCGTCCTTAAACAAGCACTTATCAGATCGTAACATGAATTTGCAACATTGCCTCGTGTATTGAGCATATTGAGATAATTGTAGAAATATTCCTTTGGGTATTCTTGCCACTAACCTTTCCAGGATTGGAGCAAGAAGATCGGATGAATGACAAGCACAAGGTATGTCCAACCAACCATCATACAACATTGAATTAAATTCATCCAAACTTGAATTTCGCAAAATTCAAGCTTGGGGGAGTACTTTACATAAAAACATCCTTTGCCATGTTGCTATGTTGGTTGTCCCCACCTTTGAGAGATGCTCAATTTGTTAAGTACTAATCACACTACTTCATCTCCACTTGAGTAGATCTCTATAAAAGCTGTCATGCTACCTTTATCTATTTACTAGCAAGTGTTGGTTTGGAAGTACTCGACATACTTCCATTGGCATTTAAATTAAGCATGGTGCTTAGGTTAAATAGCCTTCCTTAATCTGATTAGACATGGAGTCTAGTTTGGTTACTGAATTGAAAACTGCTTGAGTAGATATTGGTATATTTTGTGGGACTAACCGCTGCAGGAAAACTTTCAATATCAACCTAGGAAGTGTTGACGGTTCTTAAGTATCAATTTTAATTATCAAATAAACAAGAGAAAGGACCAATATGCAACCAACTCCTAGAATTAGGGTTTGATCTGATACAATTCCATGAGTTTTGTTGTTTATCTGTTTCTGCAGGGGTTATCAGGAAATAAGGAAGAAAAGCCCACATGTCGGGATTACATAGAGATATCAACGCACCACGCGATTTTCTACCATCTAGAAGACTCCAGAAGCCACGGGAAGAAAGTAGAGGCCGAAAGGGGCCAGGCCCAGGGCGCCCGCCCCCTGCTGGATTCCGTTCAGGACTCTCTTCGCACATGATGTTCCACCGACCTATTGGATCAAGAATAACGTAGTACCACCTCGCCTACCGACCCAAAAACGCATAGAGGAGGAGGACTATATAAGGAGACCCCCCTGGCCCCTGGAGGAGACAATAAATTATCATAGAGATTGAGGGGTGCCCTCGAAGGAAAACCTCTTCTCTAATTAATATTTCTTTTTAGGCTTAGCAACCAATGTAAAGTAGAAATAGATCTTCTAGTTTCTACTAGATTGAGAGAAATAGAGTGGAGGTGTAGATTGGAGGAAGCCCGGCCTGTCGGTGTCTACTCCAAGCTTGTACCTGTGGGATCAAGTTCTCCTAACACGAAGCTTGCTCCTAGGATTCTTCAGTATTTTGACTTCTAAATTCTAGTAGTTCTTGTTTTATTGTTCTTCTGGTTTATGAGTTTACTTTAATCTCTTCGCGTAGAGTTTAGAGTATTCATTGTTGGCGTAAACATGGTGTTTGGGCTGGGGTACTCATAGATATTCCCTGACTAGCTAGACTGTGGTAGTAGTGAGGAACGTGACAATTCCGAGTTACCTTTGCAGAGCATATCTCGTTAACAGGAAGGATAGGGTTTAAGGTGCAGGTTGAACATCCTTTGTGGTGTCTAGATTCCGTTAGGCTCCCCAATAGAACAGTAGATCATCCTTACCAAGGTTAGAAGAAGACTATAGTTGCAGTCTTCTCTATTTATCACTCACATCGAGAGACATTCTTTGTTGCCTAACGGGTTAGTAGTAATAGACCGGTTAGTCAGATGCACTCTTTCTCCTAGTGGTAAAAAAATAAATACGATACTCTGGATAACCTCCCGAGTGAAGTGCTCACCGATATCCGTGCGCTTGCGGATCAATTCCTTATTGCATTCCCAAATATCAACAGGAAGTCCTGAGATAAACTCACATTGGAGATGAAGAAAGTGACACATGAAGTTTAACAATTTGCACAAGAAAGACGTAGCTCATAAGAGATGATTCATGGAGGGTGCCACAAACACGATGCACAACCGCTAAGAAAGGAAAGCTTCCACAAGGTGATACTATACCATCACTCTTCAAGTAAGGTAACACCTTAAGTTACTTGACTATCACTTTTATAAACTTCTCCTTGGTTCTGGCATTCACACAAAATAAAGAGACAAAAATGTATGATCTGTAACTCCAAATTAACCAACTCAATTAATTCGACATGTTTAGTCCTTTAATCTTTGTTCTTAGTACTACCTTCGTGATCCCACGCTCCTAATCATGTAAGCTAATATGTTGCACATTCAATCTTTAGAAGATATAAACAAAATATATATATATATAGATTATCTTTCCATTAGGTCAAGCAATCTGATCTGGCAAGTGTTTTAAATGCTACACTCATGATCCATCAACTTTGTCTTGCTCACTATGCTTAAGGTTAGAGAAGAACAATTACACTTCTGGTTCTGTTGGTGTTTTCCACCAACAGGGCCCATGCACTTGATCTCTGCCTTGTCTCTATGAATAGGTACACTTCAAGCAAAACATGGAGGAATTTTACAACTCCCAGACTCCACCAAGTGAAGGACCTACATCTACGAGCACAAACACACTGAGCAAGATACTGCCCACACCGCACTTCGAACTGCTGGGCAAACGAAGAACATGGGTGACACCGTATCAAGAGGTGCAGACGTCAAGGTCCACTCCTAATCAAATGATGCACCTAAAGGATGAAGACGGTGAGAAGTCTTGACCAGAAGACTTAAAACATTGGATCCTTGTCGGAGGAGGTCAAGATCGTCGACTCAAGTCGCCTTTCCGGATTAAGAAGGATGACCCTGGTGTTCCAAGCATCGAGTGCACAGTCAATGGATACTCTTTTCAGAAGACACTCTACGACACCGGATCTGATGACAACATAATGGCCACAGTCACTTATCAGCTCCTGCATGGAACCATGCCCCAACAACCAATATATATTCAGCTCCAGATGATTTTCAGATCATTGACATGGGAGAAGACGAGTACGATCCACCCATCATCTTTGGAAGACCATTCCTCAACACTATCAAAGTTATCATCTACATTGGAATCGGAGAAGTCCACATGTACTTCCCCTCTGAGAAGGTATGCCGCTATTTTACTGACCCTAACTATATAGTTGAAGACTCTAAGCAGGTCAGGACAAGAAGAAGACAACGCAACCGCAACCAGAGGAGGCAAATCATCAAGGACGGATGGGTGGACTATGAAGGAGAAGTGATAAGGTCTGAAGACATATAGCTTGAACAGAACTGTCCTGAGGAGACCGTAGCACCGAGTCAGGTGTGGAGAGAGAAGATAGTTATACACGAAGAAGAGGCGCCGCCGGAACCACCGACTACGCCATCCAGCGAATCCCAGGACGATTGAGAAAACGGAGAGTCCCGTTCGGAGGATTTAAAAATACCGAACGCCTTGCCAAGAGGTAAACTTGGTAGTTATCCTTTTCCATTCAATAGTTTGCTTAGTTAATCCGGTTCATGCTATCTTGAAAAGAAAATAAAAATGTTAAAAAAATAGTAAGCCCCATGCGAGTATGCTCATGGCATAAAACCCATAAGTACATTCACTGTGGTGGCATAAAAATAAAATAAATAAGTTTTCATCTTATAATAAAAATATAAAAATAATAAGTGCATGATCCTGCTAAATAAGTAATATTTATTGAAGAGGCTCAACATGATAAAGGCAAAGAGATTTTATGCTGACACCTAATCAGTTCCACAAAGCTTTGTTGTCTATTTGAGCTCCACATAATTCAAGGATCAAAGAAGACTAGCAGACGGAGGACATTCTAATCGCTGTTAGGGTGCTGCCGACATTCAAATACACCTCCGCCACCTGCTAGCTACATCAGAAGAAATTACATCAAAATCTAGCTTGGGGGAGAGCACCCCCATTTATCCAGCTAAGTGTTTCTACTCGCGTTTATACTTTACTCAAATAATAAAAGATGCATAATCATGGAAATCCAAATAATGATTTTGTGCTTTTATATATATATATCTTTTCTTAGTTTGCTAAATAAATAAATAAATAAAGTTTGCTATGAACCCTCATGATAAACTCTCACATGGAAATGATGAATAGTTGCACTGCCATGACTAGTTCTTAAAATTGAAATCTCTCTCAAGTTTAGGCATGACTGTTATGAAGTAAGATTTGCTCTAAACCTGAACTTGTGGGAAGAGTACTTGATCTAAAGTCTAAGTTGTTAACGGATACGATATGGGAAGGTTGAGCTGCTGTTTATCTGTTCCTAGAGATGCTAGAATTCTGGAGAATTTTATCTTTGAAAAATCTTTAAAATATCACATGATGAGTTCCTGTATGATGAGAGTTTAAAATCCTACCACAGCCACATATACATGGTTATTAGACTTTGAGCCAAACATTTACTTTTTACTGCTTATAAGCATTGAGTGTGGTCAAGCTGTGTAGACCCTTAGGAGCTTGTCATGTGGTTAAAATCAAGATTCACTTGTATGTTCACTCGTATATGCTGCTTCTACTCCGGAAGTACACATCCACATACATCCACTCATTTCCATCTCCAGATTCACTCAAAATTATTCTACTCCTAATCTGGGAGAGAATAGCCAGAAACATTTTCCTATCCCTGTTATTCCCTGTGAAATAAATGCTCCAGTTATTTTGGTTACTACCACTTGCTACATTCTTTTAGGAGATGAGTGCTCTAAAAAAAATAAAAAAATAATAAATATAATACGAGGAAATAAAAAGGGGCAAGTGCCCGGAACCTCGAAGAAAAGAAAAAGTGAGACGAGAGGTAAAAATGGATAAGTGTCCGACAGTAGAACTAGGGGTACAAGATACCCACCTGACAGAAAAGAAAAAGAAAATATAGAGCATCTCATTCTCCTCAAAAAGTTTCAAAAGAGCAAGAAAGGTATGTATCCCCTCAAAAGAGCACAAGTAGAATTAGTCTTTCACCATTGTTATCACAATCATTACCATACATCATTCATTCGCCACACATGCATATCTTGATTTGACTTATTGATTTGTTCTTTTGGATCCATGGTTTGACTATGCAATAAATGTCTTGTAAGTATGTATTAGCTGTCTCCCACCTATGAGCTCTAGATATCAAAACCTTATTAGAGTAGGGTAAGAGAGAAAGCAATATCACTATGCCTCATACCACAAATACTACATACTTTGAGAGAAGGCATATACCATTACTGCCTTGGCAAGGATCCAGAAACACCACAAAAGAGAGATTTGAGAGAATCATATAAGGAATCTCTGAGTTTTGTTTGAAAATCTGTAAAAACTCCAGAGCTATAGCTGATCAAGAATAAGAAACATGGCGCTTGACTAGACCATTCTATCTTTTAACTGCTCAAGACACAGGTAACGGTTACAAGCCCCATGGTGAAAGGTAAAATGAGTAAGTTTTAAGTCTTAACAGTTTATTCTAAGTCAGAGATGAGATCTTGCTTGAATGCGTGTGTACTTTTAAGGCATGAAACCACTGCAGAAACTCTTGAGTTCATCCTTGCTCAGGGACGAGCAAGAGGTAAGCTTGGGGGAGTTGTTGACGGTCCTTAAGTACCAAATATAATCATGAAATAAATAAAGAAAAGGATCCAAATGCAACCAACACCCAGACTTAGGGTTTTATCTGACAGAATTCCACGAGTTTTGGTGTTTGTCTATTTCTGCAGGGGGTTATCAGGAAATAAGGAAGAAAGGCCCACATGTCGGGATTACATAGAGATATCAACGCACCGCACAATTTTCTACCATCTAGAAGACTCCAGAAGCCACGGGGAGAAAGCAGAGGAGCAGCCACGGAGAAGCGTGATGAGCCGATCCAAAATGAGAAGGAGGTGTCAGTCCATCAGCAACCACCCCCTCGAGGAAAGAAGGCAGCGCTTGTCCAAAACCACCCCGTCGATAATCAACGGCGACACGACGCACGGCACAACATCAACGAGTATCATCGCCGTCGACATGGGGATGCAGAGGACCGCTGTAACACCCTAGGTGTTAAGCATGCATTTAGCCCTATCACAACATGCATAAGTATTCTCATCAAGTATAGCATCATGAGCATGTCATTCATCCCAAAGCATGATTTTATGTGCTTTATTTCATGTGTTTTAATTATGCTAAAAATATGATGCTTGCTTCTAAAAATGTGAAATATTCAAACTAGGTTAATTTATGTGTAAGAAGAATTTAGAGTATTTTTATGAAATTTTTGGAGCTATGGAATTTGAGAAATGGAATTTATACAAAAATTCCAAAATTGAATTTATTTAAAAACCTAGAACTAGTTTTAATTTGTAATTCAAATTTTATTTGGAATTTGGTCTTGCTTATTAAAACAAAGTTGTAGGGTTTTTGTTTTGCAACAATTTTGCTTTTGGGAGCAACAGGTGAAAATGATTTTAAATTGGTCCAAATGAATTTAGAAGAGTTTTGGAGAAAAGAAATTCAAAAAAAAAAATAGAAAAGGGGCAGGCGTTGCCGGGCCAACCCCGCCTCCCTTTCGGCCCAGCGAGCGGCCCGGCCTGCCTCCCCCTCCCCCTCTCTCCCGTGCGCGGACGCCCGCCTCGCCCCAGCCAGCGCCGGCCACGTGGCGGCCGTATGCCGGCGAGGAGCGCGCCGCGGCCGGACTCCAACCCCCCCTGGTCGGGACGCCGGCTCGGGCTCCCAGGCCATTCCCTCCCTTCTGTCGCCGGCGCCCTTCTCCTTCCTCCCTCCACTCGCACCGCGCAGCAGCAGCAGCAGCTCCTCCGCGCGCCATTGCCGGAGAAAGCCCCGCCGCTCGCCGCCGACCGCACCAGAGCCTCAAGCTCACCGCCGAGAGCACCAGCGCCTTCGTCATCGTTAGGGTAAGCTTGTGCGCGCGTTCTACCGAGGTGAAAGTCCGTCGAGCGCCGTGAATCGCTCGCCGGAGTTACCCCGAGCTCGCCAGAGTATTCCGCCGCGACGGATCTTGTGTTTCTCTGCATCTTTTCGCTGGTTCTTGGGTGCGCTAGGTCGGTAGAGTGGTGAGGAAGCTCGGAGAGGCGTTTGCGCACGCTCTACCGCGCCAGAGCGGCCTGGCCACGGCGAGCAGCGCCGCCGTGCCGCCATGCATGCTCGTCGGAGGTCTTCCGGTCATCCTCCGGCCAACCCGAGGGTACCGCTGGGTGCGCCTCGCTGCGGGAAGCACGTTGGTGCTTACCCCGTGGCCGGAGACCTCACCGCCGGCGAGATCTGCTCGTCGGAGGTGAGCTCCCTCTCGGTCTCGCTGACCGGTAGGGTTGGGGACCCACTGTCAGTCGCAGAGGGGACCCCGGTGGGTGTAGATCTGGGTGCGCGTAGTCTTTTTCGTCGGTTTTCTTGAATAAATGATTTCCAGAAATTGATTCAAAACTTGTAAAATTCATATCTTGAGTTCTACAGCTCCAAATTGGATGAAATAAATTTTGGTGTGCTCTATATTTCCAGATCTACAGTTTGATGTAATTGTATGTCATGTTTGAGTAACTTTTCTGAATGAATATATTTAATCCATGTTTTTGCTAAACTTGGAAAATGCATAGTAAATAAAATATGGTTCAGAAAAATGTGAAACTTGATTTGTTGGGTCTGCATGTATGTTTACTCACTGGGAAAATATTGCTACATATTATTTGGTGTATAAATGAATTTATGGTAATTTAAATGCTTGCATGGCAGTGATTCATGATTTTTAATAAATAATTGGTCATGCAACAAATCTGGAAAATTTTGTGGGTGTTTCTTACGATATTAGACAAATTGTAAAAATATGAAATCTGTTGTTTGACACTTATATCACAGTAGAGTGATTATACTTACCCTATGAATTAATCTTGTGATTTTTGTGGCTCAAAATAAGTATCCAAAAATTATGAAAAATTTACAGTAGACTTTATGCTTAGCTGGTAGTCTCCTGTAATTTTTGTGGAATTTATTGATGAACAGAACCGCATGCAAATTTTGATGGCCTAGAAATGAATAAAGAAAATTATGAATTGTTATGTGTAGGTTAAATAGAATAAGTTTGGGTTTGGTGTATCTTTGAAGCATCATGTGGGTTGCTGGTTGCACTTGGAAAGAAACAATTTGTAGGAGGGAATGCAATAGATATTTGATTCCATTGTACGTTCTTGGATGATGTTGACTACCTTGTAATGAGCATGACCAAGTGTATCATCCATGCATCATGTCATGACTCTTTTGGTACTTTCTCATACAAGCATCCACTCGGGCATCTCGCACTCCACTCATAAGCACACATGCATCATACAGGCTCGCAGGAGAAGGAAGAGGGACCCAAGGAACCCGAGGAGATTCAGGAGTAGGAACCTCCGGAAGCACAGGAACCCGGAGAGGAGCTGCAGGAGTGTCCGGATCACCGACCCAGCACGTTTGAGAAAGGCAAGCCCCGGAGCATTCTAAGTCTCCCTATTCTCGCTAACTTATATGATGCGCTATAATTGTTCTACTATATTGCATCTAAGTGATAGGATTTGATTGACACCGTTGATGCATATGTACTCCTTGTTATCCCTACTTGTTCACCTACCTTGTCCTATGTAGATAGGCACGGAGTCTATGCTTAGCTTGCTTAGTCCGGTAGAAGTCGGGTGATTTCCTGTCACCTACGAGAAATAGGTGGATACCTGCTTGATTAAGCATTGGTTGCTTGGGGAAAAGAATAACCAAGTGTGAAATGTAATTGGAGACCGGGCAGGGTCTTATGGTGGGTTGACTATAGTGCCCCTGCCTGTGCCGATTAAGGACCGATCGTTGACGGTCCTCTTGTCATGTTGAACGCATGCCCCACACTTAGCTGGAAGGATAAGTCGTTCCGACCGCGAAGCCTGAACACTATCCGGGCCGGGAATCGAGCCGCCATGCGCTGTATTGGTGATGGTTGAGGAGAACGACGAGGACGCGGCGCGCAACCTTGGTATACCTTGGATACCTCGGTCGCCGGAACGGTCCTCGGGTACTGGCGGTGCCTGCCGAACCAGCGAATTGGTCCTGGATAGTGTAATACGGTGATCTGTAGCTCACTTGATCAGTGAGTGTGGTTTGTCTGGGGAATAAACTCGCCAGCTGGTTAGAAATCGATTCGAATCGCCATCGCTCCTGGATAGTGAGCACTTGACATGAGCTTTGTCCTCGTAGTAAGGACTCTGGAACACTTGGGTTATATCGATAAGTGATTTAAGAATGCTATGATGAGGTACCATCATATCACCATACTTGTTTGTAATAGCACAGGTGCAAACCTAGAGAATAGGTAAAGATACATTCAACTTGAGCAAATTAAAAGAAGAAAGATTTATGTAGGTTATGATAGTAAAATCCTGCGGTTTTGCAAAATGGTTGTCAGCTACCCCCACTATATAGCCTTCATAATCCTCGATGAGTCTTTATTTTAAGTTTATGATGGGTAAGTCTAGCTGAGTACCTTCTCGTACTCAGGGTTCTACTCCCATGTTGTTTTGCAGATGGTCAAATGTACTATGGTTATTGCATCCTCTGTCTGTACCCTGCCATGGGTGATGACTAGACCAAGGGCGATGGTCACTCCGTCTCCTCTTTTGCTTTTGTGGGAATGACCGAACTATGGCACTGTATCAGACTAAGCATGTGTGTTGTATTTTCGAACTATGAAGCTTCCGCTACTTGAAGAACTTGGTTTGTAATAGTTTTAAGAACTCCGATGTATTTTATGAATGTTGTAATCTGGATGTATTTGTGAATGGCGACCGCTAAACTTATTACGATCTTGGCTGTTGTGCGATGTGTGGTTTGAAATCCTTCGAGATTTCACGGACTACCGGGATTATATGGGCTTAAGCGTGATGGTTTGACTATGCAAATGGTCACTGTTAGGCTTAATCTCTTATAATTTGGACGGTTCTGTTACAGCTGGCATCGGAGCAAGGTTTAGCGAGTTACTGTTCATAAGTACGTTCTAAACAAAAATCTAAACCGGTTTAATAAAAGATTTTATTAATTAATCAATAGTGATCAAGGTGTTAAACCAAGTTTTGGGAAAACTATCTAGTGTGCCATGGTTATATCCTTTATGCCCGATTAAGGACTCTAAGCTGGCTAGTTAAGTACTAACTTGGGGGTTAATGCATCATATTTTTATTTTCGTCGCTCATACGGCGTGCAATAGTATGAGTACCATTCATTTGAGTGGTAATGTATGGATCCCTTTTTCCTCTACGCCACGGTAAGTGGGAGCTGTGAGAGCATGATCGGATACACTGCCGGTCTAGGGGAGTGTTGTTAGGTACTGTGTCATGCACACATGTTTGGTGTGTCTTGAAAACAGTACCGCATGTTGGGGATTCCGTCCTGAGAGGCGATGCCGTCATTAGGGCGATGATATGGGAAGCAACACATCACATGCATGGACGGGTGTCAGTCTATGTGGGGTGTATAGTTTAAAATTCTTGTTCTGCACGATCATACTGTGGGTGGGCTGAAATGAAGTTTTCTGCAGGTACACTAACCATGTTATCGCTTAGAATGCTAGTTACGTTATGAGACAACGTTGCGTGCCACCGCATATACCGCTTAGTGTTAACCTTTGTTTCTAAGTTTGTGAGATCGTAAGTTCATGCATGCATTATGTTCATGTCATATCATTGCTTACTTTCCCCCTTAATTTAATCTGTCCCAATTCTAAATAAAATAATTAAAGGTAATCCTCGCTCTTACCCACGGTATTCCATTTGCAGCAGATGGCACGCACTAGGCTCACCGCTCGCAAGTCCACGAGTGGGCGAGGGCCCCTCGCCATCCGTTGGCAGCTAGGAGCTCGCGACATAAGAGCAAGTTCCTGGAGGAGTTTGGCATGCCCACTTTGCTTTGGAGGGTGCTCAGTTCGATGGGGTATCCCGAAGGAAGGGAGCCTCGCTACTATTGGGATAAGGAGCCGCTTGGTGACGAGACCCTGGTGGGGATCGAGGCAGTTGTCCCTACCAGTGGAGGAGACCCTGCTTGGGGCGGCTGGGTGTACGAGTCCCGAGGTGTCACGCCTTTCCATGGTGCCAGCAGGGCAGCTTTCGCAGTTCTGAGGAACCTCATGGAGAGGTTTCCACAGGAGCTGGCCCACGCCTTCGCTGGGGTATTTCCCCGGGGTGACCCCTACACTTCGGTGTGGGATCAGTCCGAGGTGAATGCTCTAGAGAGGACTGCGGATGAGGACCAGCACAGTGACGGTGCAGCTATGAGTGCCATGTACGCTGTTGACGGTCCTTAAGTATCAAATTTAATTATCAAATAAATAAAGAAAATGATCCAAATGAAATCAAGATCTAGACTTAGGGTTTTATCAGACAGAATTCCACGAGTTTTGGTGTTTGTCTATTTCTGCAGGGGGTTATCAGGAAATATGGAAGAAAGACCCACATGTCAGGATTACGTAAAGATATTAACGTGCTGCGCAATTATCTTACATCTAGAAGACTCCAGAAGCCACGAGACCGAAGCGGAGGCGAAATGGGGCCAGAGACAGGGCGCCCGCCCTGTCCTACTGGGCGCCCGCCCCCTGTCCAAGTCCAATCAGGAATCTGCTTTGCGGGAAGTCTCCACCGACCTAAAGGATGAATCTAAACCATACAATCTATGTCGGTTTGATCCAAGGGCCCATATTCACTTGAAGGGACTATAAAACCAGACCCCCTGGCCCCTGGAGGAGAGAGCCTCTCAACCCTAATTCATTGTTCCATCAAGGGAGAAGAAGCCTCTGATCAAGATTAGAGCCACCACATCAATTAGATATCTAGATTAGCATAGCTACATAGGATTAGAACTAGAAGGAGTCAATCTTCGATTGGTTTCCGGATCTGTCAGGAGGATTCTTGGTAATTCTCTAATTGTGCTTCTAATTGCTTTCTAATTATCTTTGTTCTTCAATATTATGATTATGACTTTGTTCTACTTCAATATATTGCTTATGACTTTGCTCTACTTGCTTATATTCAAGATTATATTGTTCTTAGTTTATCATAGTTATGTACTTGGCTTGGTTAGATACGATCTATATACATGCTTAGGATCGTATAGCGTTTATCCATCGGATCCATGGGTAAATGATAGATATTGTGTAGGCGCGGTGCTTATACCGTATTTATCTGCGATTGTACCCAATATGCCAGATCGTGGGGTAGTTCGTGATAGTGACAGCTTCATTGATTCTTATATAGTCCCCCTCTCGTGTATTGGGCTGGCAGAGCTACATTATTATAGGGGAGTGATTGCTATGTTTCTCATATTCCTTGCTAATATCACTATGCATGGGCGTAGTCTTGTCTCACAATGATTGCTAAGTATGCTTGCACTAACTATGATAATGCTAGACTATATAGTTAAGAATAACTTAGGGAATATTCTCGTAGTTCGTTCTAATACCATGCTAATGACTTTCTAGAGCATCTAATTGAGGTGCTTATCATATTTATTATGTGGCTAGATCAGATTAGTTATCCTTGTCACTATTATTATTTCATATATCTTTTATGTGACATTTATCTCTGTATGATGAGTTAGATATAATGTTCTCAATTATACATGCAATGATAGATGCTCAATCTCATATTCTATTCTGTAATCAATAGTGATGATTGCTAATCCCTTCCCAGTGGTAAAAATATAAATAACGATACCTGGAATACTTCCCGGTTAAAATGCTACATCGGTATTAATCTGTGCGCTTACAGATCCCATTCATTATTTATTTAGAAGAGCAATTGCATATTTCAATACCGCGTCTCTCATATCATGCTGGGGATGACAACTTGGCTTAAGTGGTGTGAGGGATAGGTTTGGCATTTTTGGCACCGTTGCTAGATTTAGAACTTAGTCTACTTTTAGTAATGATGTTAAGAATACCCAACAAGCATTTTTGGCGCCGTTGCCGGGGAAGGTTGATTACCAATCAGGAATGGAATAAAAGATTTTGAGTTATCATTCGCATCACTAATATGATTGAGCTTATCTATTCTCTCATACAGTTTTACCCCGATATTTTCCTATTTTATCTTATGCAGGGGAATGTATGAATAGAAGACATCTTCCAGGGAATTTTGTTGACAACCCCGAAGCATTATTCAAGAAGACGAGAGCCAAGCTAAAGAAATCATCAACACTTCAGCAAGAAGCTTCATCCAATCAAGAAGATCACCGGAACTTGTCTTCAGAGTTCGAAGCCATGGCGAACAAATCGATCCGCGAGTTCTCAGCTCCCACTACGGACAACATCCGCACTGGACCTGCTGCAGAAATCGAAGGCAACTTTGAGCTCAAGCCTGGACTTATCAACATGGTGCAATCCAACCAGTCCTGTGGGAAGGCACACGAAGATGCCAGTGCTCATTTACAACACTTCCTGGAGATTTGCAACACATTCACCATAGCAGGAGTTTCCAAAGACGCTATACTACTTTGCCTCTTCCCATTCTCACTGTTAGGAAGAGCGAAGCAGTGGTTCTACGCTACAAAGGAGAAGAATACTACGTGGGCACTCTGCTCAACAAACTTCCTGGCAAAGTTCTTTCCCATGGGCAAGACCAATGCTCTCCGTGGGAAGATTACGAGTTTTCAGCAACAAAATGATGAATCTGTTCCAGAAGCATGGGAGCGCTTTCAAGACTACATCCTAGAATGTCCCCATCAAGGAATGGAGAGTTGGCTATTGATGCAGACATTCTATCATGGGCTCAGTAACAGTGCCCGAGAGACTATCGATGCTGCCGCTGGAGGAGCATTCTTATCACTTACTATACCACAAGCCACGGCTCTTGTGGAGAAGATGGCGTCCAATCAAAGCTGGAATGAAGAGAGGACCCAGACACGCAAGAGAGGTGGAGGTATGCATCAGCTGAAAGAGGTAGACATGCTGTCTGCAAAGCTAGACCTGCTCATGAAGAAGCTCGACGATAGAGCTGGAGACAAGAAAGAAGTTATGCACATCTACGATTCTCACATGACTTGTGAGGAGTGTGGAGACACTGGACACTCAGGCAACCACTGGCCTGA